>NW_009259976.1:210693-254025 GCF_000687185.1 Egretta garzetta
TCCTGCTGAGAAGGGAAGAAGTCCTGGGTGATCAGAAATTCTGGCTTGGTGGGGAAGCTCCAGAAAAGCCCGTAGAACCATACTAGAATTAAATCATTGCAGAATTTAACCCACTGCACATTTCCATGTGCCTTTATTGCTACCACTACCAAACTTACTCTGGTGTTTCCAGAGCTAGAGGTCACCGCTTGGATTATACAAAAAATATAAAAAACAACCACTAAACAAATAAAAACCCCAACAAACTGGCTGCAATTTCTGCTCTGGAAACCCTTTACGTTAAATTGAAGTGGTTTATTTTTTTTCTGTTAAATCAAAAAGAAATAAGTCATAATTAAAATGATATGTATTCCCCAGATGGAAGGATGAGACATAGCAGGATAAACAAGGTCATCTCGTCTGGCAAGGACCAGTGCCTCAGAAATGCCTGCTCATCAGTGAACTAAACTAATTCACTGCACAGGCAGATGCACGTCAAGATTTGCAAAGAGATAATAAAAACAGGTCGGAAATTAGTTCATGCTAAACTTCCGTGTATACACCGCAAAGCTTTCATTCATCCTGGGGGAAAAGCTGTAGGCCTGTTTCTCACTCCAAAGGAATTAGCCATCCTGCCCTCACGTGAGTCAGTTCACCCCGCCAGGGCACAACCTGGGTAGGAAATGCTAGGGATCTGCTCTACCCACTCAAAGTTTCCTGAAGCAGCTCCTCCGTGGCTTGACAGGCTCGTTTCTTAGGAACATTCACCAGGTATCTGCTTACTCTGCCACAGGGTCAGAAAAACAGCAATATAAAAGATAGAGCTTGTCAGGGCTCATCAGCCTGGGAAGGGTTTTGCTATTTCCATTGGGCATAAACACTCTGTATCTTGCAGAGGCCAGTTTTAATGGCGTAAGCATCAGCGGGAAGAAGGGGAGACGAGACATTTGCCATTGTTATGGCACTGCCTCAAGAAAATTCTCCAAACGGCTGACGCTTTTACAGTTTGGCTGTGGGGAAAACATCAGGTTTCTTACCTTGACAGAAATCAAAGAGAAAAGCTGTGCTAAGAAGGAACTCGCACAGAAAGATTAGGAGACACGTGCATGTCTGGTTAAGGGTGCAATCCTTGCAGGAGTTAGTTGGCTCGGTAAAACGATCAGTGTCGCCCAACAGTGGTTTAGTGTCCGTTTGGTTCTCCCTGGATAAGCTTCTGTAACATCAAACCACAGCCGGCACTGACTGACACCTTCACTGGTCAGAAGAGAGAAGTAAGTAGAGGTGCAAAGAGGCAGGGCAGGCTCCAGGTGGGGAGTCAGTCCTCTTTCATCCCTGTCAAGAAGCCAATCCACTGGATTTAATTGGACTCTTCATTTTAGACAATACTTGATAAAAAAAATGCAGAAGCTGTTTTCTAGTACCACCTGTACAGAGATCATATCCAAGCTTAATTTTTAGAGCATCAGAAACACCACTGATTTATTCGCAAGGGATAAAGTTCCTTTGTGAAGTATAGGGGAGGCAGCTAATTAGAAAGCCAAGAAATTAGACCTACTATGAAAATATTATTTTTTAATATTACCAAAACAACAAGAAGCTGCATAACCAAGGCAAGATACCCAATTTGAACATAGCCTTCGGTTATATTTTTCTAAGTTGTCATTAATACTATATGAAGGCTAAAAAGAGATTTGAAAATAAGGATTTAAAGTAGTCTGCTCGCTCTCTATTACAGCCAGTGAAGACAAGGTACAGCTAGAGTGCAGAAAATAAGAAAGGAGGATGTGTTTTCAGAAGAAATTAGCTTGATGTTCAGGAATGCAAAACAGGAGCTGGAGCTCCACCAAACACCGGCCTCTTGCCTCAAACATGGTCTCTGCATATTGTCAATAAAGATCTCTTCCCCAGCTCTCAGACTACATCCTGTATCGCTTATTGCTAAGGAATCCCTGAGGGGTTTAGATACTTAATATCGCAATGTGAGAAGATGTCTTAGAAGCAAAAAAATTGAAGCAAAGGCACCTAGGCTTTAACTGAAGAATTAATCACAATGGGCCAGATTCCCTCTGTAAGCAGAGCTCTGCTCAGTGCAGAAGCAAATGGGCATCACCTCCAGGTGCTCAGGAAAGCTCAGTCCAAGCCTGGCAAGAGCAGGAACAGTCCAGGGAGCTCTCTGATTTATGCTATTGGCCTAAATTCCCTCAAGGCCACCGTGGGCAGAGAACCAGTCATGCCCACACCGTTCCCTGACTCGCAGCAAGAAAACAGAAGTGAGAAATAGATCCAGGAGTTTGCCAGAAGAAGTTTCCAGGCTAGCAGGAGATTTACCACCAGTCACTTGTAACTGGAAACTAGCCCACAGTCTCCATGAGGAGAGAACTGCCCTTTATGTCAGATGTAGATATAACCGTATCGGCAAGTGCTCCTACAATAGACACAGCAACAGAGATTTTGCTGGTAGAACTCGTGTTGGTTCTGCTGGTGAGATAAGCCAAACTGACAGAAAGAGATCGCTCCAGGGGCTCCAGCAATATTAAATGTCACAAAAAAAAGAAGAAAAAAAAAAAAAAAAAGAAAGTTTGCCTCTTTGCATACTGTTACTGCCCTGGCAACAACTCTACGAGTCTGTGGAACAGCTTTAAATAGCATGAGTGGGCAAGGCCTTAGTGGGTAATCCAAGTTTGCCCCTGTGGGGAAAGGCAGCATGTCGCCTTTGTAACACCTGCACTGCCCTACAAGCTCTGTTTGGGCTCCATGAGCAGGGCTTGAGAGGAGGCAAAGGCATCGCCCTTGCTCTCTGGGCGAGGATGCGATCCACCTGCCTGGTGTAGTCCTAACGTGACAAACAATAGCTCCCACCTTCAGGGCAGCTACAGTTTTCACACTCATAGACACAGATGTGTGGTCAAGATACAGATGGCATCGTTACCTGAAGAACACGTTTAAACAGTGTTAGGATGAGGATCTATCACGCTGTGGCTTGTCTGAAATTATCATTATCTCTAAAGCACGTGTCACAGAGTCAAGATGGAAATAAATTTAGCAGCACAGTCAACAGAACAAGGCACCATCTAAGAAGGCTAACAAAACATTAGATGAGACAGAAAACTGATCCAGGATGGAGTAAGGGAAATATCATAGCAGCGCACAAAGCTTTGGGAATAGTAGGTTTGGCTTGCGTTCCCATTCCCTCAGGATGATGTGGAACAGGTTATATGCAAGGCAAGGGGCATCTCCATGTATTGCAGCTATTAGCTTGAGGTTCTTAACTCCACAAGGTGTGTCAGGCTATCTGTGACCATAAGAGATAGTCACCACTAATTATAGAACATGAGCAGGTAGTGCCTGTTTCTCTCAAGCCCCACAGTGGGCTGGATCTCAGCTCAGTTTCCATCAGCCCAGCCAGTGTCAGATGGCATACTAGATTTACACCGTCTGTAGCAGAGATCCCCACATGCCTTGCCTGCTCCAAGAGCCTGATGACAAACTCTGAAGCTGGGATCTATTAACAGGAGCACACAAGAGCAGGAAGAAGTAAAACTTCATCAAGGCATCCAATGGAGCAGAGCTTTCCCCCCTGCCTGTGGATGCTAGCAAATAATAATAACTACATTTTAGTTAATAACTACCAGGTGCCCCAGGCCACCAGATCACACTACCTAGGATGAAGATACAGAGTATTTCCACAGTGTCAGGCAGCTGCTCCATCTACTGGATTAAGCCTACAGTTTAGCGCTACCCACGCATCGTGAATGCATCCTTGGTGTCAGTCAGTCAGTGAATCATAACTATGAATAATTTTGGTAAGCCTCGAGGAGGTCATGAGTACTACGGGGGTCCTAGCATTGTGGGCGAGTCGAGTCATTGGAACGGGCAATATGGAAAAAAAAAATGGTAAGGCCACAGGCAGGCTGCCCGGTCTCCAGTTATTCTTTGTTCAGTCAGGCACTCGAAAGTTAATTTGTGAAGTAATGTGACCGAAGTCAAACCGTAAATGAAGTTCCTTAAAATATATAAACACATTAGCATCGATGCTGCTGTTTCTAGGTTTCTAGGGTACGCAGAACGTCAAGTGACTGATGATGCATACAGAAAGCCTTGCAACAAAGGACATCAGTATTTGCTGAAACAGAGCACATCATGGAGTTTTGCTTTTGACAGAGCTGAATGCCAGTGTGTTCAGTCTTCCACACTGATAGACACGGCCAGCTAGGAGAAGAAAAAAAATCTGTATCACTCCACATCTTGTGTGATCATTTTTATCAGTGTGAAAAAGAAGGATTTTTTTTTTTAATACACTCACTTTGCACAGCTTTAAATGGCTACACAGACATGTAAAAATAAACTTACCTGAAAATAAAAGTTTCAGGAAAAGGCAGAGATACCTTTCTTTATAGCAACCATCATTCTTGGGTATTGGATAGGATAATTCAGATGTTATACACTAGGGAGGTTTGATTTCATTTGTTTCTTTTCCTCCCAGGGCAGAGAGCATTTCTTCCTATAAAACCTCAAAAACCCAAGGTGTGATAGAAATGAAGGTTGGGACAAGGCAGACTAGCAATGAAAATGACATCAGAGTAAAGTGCATCTGATACAGAGTCATAACTTCCTTCACCAGCTGAGGCAAAAGCCTCTATAAAAAAAAAAAACTATGCATACTACAGCTACTAGGGTGTATGAAGGTTGTTAGTCAATATCATGCTTATAAAAACATTTGTTGAGGAGGATCTTGTTTTGGGAACTAGGGACTGAGATTCATGTTTTATTCCCAACTGGAATGAAGAAACCTTGTGTGACATCAAGTTAGCTGTCATTTCCCCACCTGTGTGATGGTTATTATATTTTAAGTACAATGTCTGTATCACAGTGAGATCACTTGCATCCTGAGGTGGAAGGTTCTGCATAAACATAAATTATCATTATTCTTAAAATGAAATAATTTACAGCACCCGAAAACTAAATTATCATCTTTATCTACCAGGATACATTTCATACCATGAAGATGTCACTTGGAGGAATTCTCAGAATTGGAAAGAAAAAAAAGTGTGGCCTTCCTAAAACTTGCCATGGTGGGAACTATGTTTTGGATCCTAGATGTCAGTGCAGCTGTTTCTTCTCATCTGCTGCTTTCTCAGTTTGGTAAATGCTGAGGGCAGCCTCTTGTCCTCATTTATGCTCTTTGGTTTAGAAGCTGGGACAAAGGGCTAAGGGCAGGGGTTGATCTTTCCTCAAAAATTTCTGCTTTGAGAATTTGAAAACATAACTGCTTGCCAGACACAAGGGGCCTGTGCTGGCTGCCTGTGTTTGCATCCTCATTCCTAACCCCTGAATCATGGTGGGAGCAATGAGATTAGCCAAGAGGACTGCATGAATCACAGAACCACAAGGGTTGGAAGGGACCTCAGGAGATCATCTAGTCCAACCCCCCTGCTAAAGCAGGTTCTCATAGAGCATGTTACACAGGACTTCATCCAGGAGGGCTTTGAATATCTCCAGAGGAGACTCCACACCCCCCCTGGGCAGCCTGTTCCAGTGCTCCGTCACCCTCAGAGTAAAGAAGTTTTCAGGCTGAACAAGCCCTATTCTCTCAGCCTTTCCTCATAGGGGAGATGCTCCAGTCCCTTTATCATCCTAGTTGCTCTCCTCTGGAGACTCTCTAGGAGTTCCTCATCTTTCTTGAGCTGGGGAGCCCAGAACTGGACACAGTACTCCAGGTGGGGTCTCACCAGGGCAGAGCCGGGGGGGGGGAGGATAACCTCCCTTGGCCTGCTGGCCACACTCCTCTTAACGCACCCCAGGATACCATTGGCCTTCTTGGCAACAAGGTCACACTGCTGGCCCATGGTCAGCTTGTCATCCACCAGGACTCCCAGGTCCCTCTCGGCAGAGCTGCTTTCCAGCAGGCCAGCCCCCAGCCTGTACTGGTGCATGGGGTTTGACCCCCGCCAGGTGCAGCACTCGGCACTTGCCCTTAGATGACTTGCACAGCACATACCTGCAGGGGTGCATAGCCATGCACCCCACACCGTCTCCCTCATGGCTGTTACCCTTATCCTTCTGCCCCAGTTCTCCCTCTTATTTTTAGTATTTCTTTATTGTGTCTGGTCCAAGCAGACTGCAAATGCTAGCACTCCACGTGCGGCTGTGGGTCTCGGCTGTCTCATATCACAGGATAACAGACATATAAGGCTCTCACAGTAGCACAGCCCTTTCTCGGCAAGGAAAAACTCTCCCAAACCTGACTAGCAAAGTACAGTTTGGAGCACTATTCAGCCACCAAGCCAAGCCAGAATACTCAGTATTGTGTTAAACGTCCTAGCAGATTTTACTCCTACTGCCTCGCAATGATTGGCAGAGATGTCTATCAGAAGATATTTGAGAGACAGCAATATCAAAACACAGAGGTGACAAATGCACAAAGCCTTTTTTGATATAAATAGGATGTCATTACAATTCTTTGTTACATGCAATGATAAATACCACTTAAGATTATTAACTCTGCGGTATCACCAGTGGTATAAGAGAAAAACCCACGGCATTCCCATTTAAAACACAAGATACTGCAGGTGATGTGTAGCCAGGGATTGCTTTGTATTTCTTGTGGATTTCATAACTGAAGTAAGAAGACGATAGAGGACTATCCTCTGAGGCTTGCAAGCTCCTAATGAGCTTGGGTTTGTGGTGAGAGTTAGTGCAGCCCGATGCTTTTCTTGAACAAACAGTCTCTGTCTGTGCGATGTGTACACAGCTCAGTGGATTTACTGAGGGTGAACTGGGAGTACGTCGTACTGTTTCCCCCTCTCTCCTAACTCCCCAGAAACTGATGCCCACCCTGCCACCTGTTAATTTGGGAAGAACGTCCAGGCCAACAGACTGTGATTACGGGTATGGTATCTTTCACTTACTGGAGTGAAGTTAATACTGCTCATGGAGATTGGTTGGGGGTTTTTTTGCAGTTAAAATCACCAAAAAAACAACAACAAAAGGCCAAAGGCCCCCAAACCCTTGCAACCCAGTCAGAATAAGGGGGAAGCTTCCCCAATTCTCACTTACTCCTTCCCTGATCCAAGAGAAATTAATCTTTATGCCCAATCCATCCCTGAGCTCTCTGCTAAGAGGGTTCTCAAAGGTGCCAGACAGTGCTGATCGGTGTGATCTCATGTCTCTTGATCCAAGAGAGTTCACAGCATTTTGTCCTAGCTGAGGTGACTGTGAGCTTAGCTTTGGGCGTACAGCCGGTGCTGTGGAGCACAAGTCTGCGGTGCAGGAGCCAGGCCCATGGGGCCACATTTTGAGCCCTCCCATACTGTGCTGAGGGCAGACAGACTGAGCCTGGGTCTGGCACACAGGCCAGGCTCAACTGGAGCCTGCCCTTGGAGCTCACATCTGATGGGGGAGGTTGGGCTGCTCTTTGCAAACAGGTGATTTTGTGCCCATTTAAACCACACCTTGTTTACAATTGCACAAGGTAGTGAACAGCTGTTCCCATTACCATCAATACTCAAGATGATGTTTTGAAAACCATATGCATCTGGATGCCTAAAGGAATGCTATTTGAGCTATGGTCTCCAAAGATACTACAAATACGTGATTTGTGCTCACACTGCCATCATCTTAAAACATTTGCTTACCTTTTCTGTCCATGCACAGCAGGATCAGAGGTTATTTTTCTCTTCCTTACCACTGAGTTGAAGCTTTCTTCAAAAGACCATTTTCTTTCAGAGAAAACAATACCATTATGTGTGTGGCACAAGCTACATGATCCCAGCCAAGGGGATAGTGGAGTAGTACAACGCACACCCTGGCTGCTATTTCTTTGGCTAGGATTTAAAAATAATTAATATTGAATCCTTGGCCAGTGCAAATCTGATGCAGATTAGACATGCTCACACATTTCTGTCAGAAGGAGCTGGTGCACACAATACAGAATTTGTACACTTTACAGGATATCTAGATCCAGAAGCATCTGTCCAAGCGGTACAGATAACCAGTAACTGATCTACCAGAGCCTGCTGAAAAATAGGCAATGCATTAATGTATTTTTAAGAAACTTGAAGCAAAAGAATATAACTATACTGTACCAGCAGTTTGTGTCACAGGGTTGCAAGCATTTCTGATCTGGTTTTAGGAAGATCGTTGTATCTTCCCAGTAATAGCAGAAGAAATGATGCTCTGCTGATGCTCATAGCTCTCCTTGAAAAGCAGATGCAGGTGTTAAGCTCCAAACCATCTCCAGTGTTCCTCCCCAGGCACTGCTGTGCAACCCTTCGCCTGACTGACTGCAAAACCGCCCAGCCCCAAGGACTGGTTTACACAAAATAGTTCCCACCAGTTTAACTAATCAGTTAAACTGAGTTATTAAATCACACAGCTAATCCTTCAGAAAATTCCTTTGGGGACAGAGTTGAATTCATTTATAACAGTTATGGCTTAGAGCAATTTACCTTTCAGTTGGTAAGTTAATTGTGATATCAGTTTAAAACTTAGCTTGGTAGTTTATTAACTTGAAACTAAGACATAATTGCTATTAGCCAAAACACTGTCTTTCCAGTGGTGTTTCCAAGTGATGTTTTCCATAGCTGATTACAGTTAAGTCAGTTCAACAGTTTGTACAGTTCAGCCCAAAATCCCCTGCCCCAGTTACATGGCGTCTTTGGTTTCAAACGTTGAGCAATGCGCAAGTGAATGATCCATGTGTCCCTCTGGTAAACAAAAGGGTAACCCAGGCAGTACTTGACCCTTTTCTTTTTTTTCTTTTTTTTTTTTTTTTTAAGACAACAGCTCAATACATAGAAAGCGTGTTGAGGATTCATAGTGAAATGGCAGCAAGGAATAATCTGACCCACAGATTTTCCTTTCAGGCCACCAGCCCACAGCTCCTCAAAGACCCCCCCGCTTTAAGTACAGAGCATTTACCAAGTGCTGGGTTTTCCTGTACATATTCGTTTGCTGTGCTTGTCCCAGTCACTAATTATGGCCTTGTCTGTGTGGTATAACTGCACCCTAGAAACAGAACTATTAGCTGCTCTTAGGATACATGAGGGAACAGGCTTGTGTTTCCAAAAAGCTAGCATTGCTGGAAACATGTTGAAACAAGCAGTTCAGCTAAAAGCAGGTGCTCCTGGCATGGTGATCATCCCAAACTAGTTTCATTCCTGACCAGCACCTTCAGATTAATTGGGTATAAAACCTAATTAAATAAATCAATAGAATTAAGTTAATAAAATTAAATAACACTAACGAATCAAGATTTGTTCTCATTTCTAGGATGGGAAAGGAGCAGCAGGGAAGACTGTCCCTATGCTCTCACCTGATGGTGCTTGCCAGGGCAGAAATAAGAAGCATCAGACTGCTTTTCTGGCTTGTTTAACCAGACCATCGCCTGCTGCAGACTCCGCAGGAAGCAGCCTGGGACTCCCTGGCAAACCAGTTTGGGGAGTGGGGTGCTCCCAGGTCAGGCGGAGGCTGCCGGGGTGCAGGGGACAGGAAAGCTTGGCGCTGGCAGGGTGCAGAGTAGGGCTCGCTGCTGGGCCATCTCAGGCCCCCGCTGCCACACAGCTGCTCGCCAGGATGGGGCAGGGAGCCAAACTACTTTTGGAGCTGCTTTCTTTCATAGCTCCGCTCTTTGCTAGCAGAGGGAGAAAGCGAGGATGAGGGGATTAAAGGAGGTTGGGCCAGGGTGCACAAGCATCACAGGCCATCGTGCTGCACCATGCAGGGGATGGTCTGCAGTCTCAGGAGGGGTTGATGCCCACAAGAAAACAAAATAGCTTCAGGAGAGGTGAATGGCTCCAGTCACACCTTTGCCGTCACGCTTAAATTGCACCTGCCCCAGGCCAGCACCCCCGGTGAAGGGTGAA
This sequence comes from Egretta garzetta, assembly GCF_000687185.1. NCBI lineage: Eukaryota > Metazoa > Chordata > Aves > Pelecaniformes > Ardeidae > Egretta > Egretta garzetta. Next base: position 220,536 of record NW_009259976.1, read on the forward strand.
AGCTGCTCTCTTCCTTCCTCCCTCCCTCTGCTACCTGCTCTGCTTCTCCCTGCTAAGGTTTTTAGGACTTTTTCCTCTACGTCATGGGGGATGATCTGGGTTTGATAGCTTCCCAGAGGGAGTCTGCATGCTGCTCCTCTAGCACACGCAGCACCTATGTCTCTCACTGCTGGTACATTTCAGCTCGGTGATCGGGGGGTAGGTTCTTCCTCAATTTCCTCACCAGTGGAGAGATCTCTTCCATTTCATGAGCACAAGTTTTTAAAGCCCTGTACTATTTTGGGAGGGCACCAGGTGTCACAGCTATACACCAAGCTGTGCTGAATTTTTCATTTTGTTTCAGCTGGATTTCTTTTCGGAGTTCAAGTTAGCTTCAGTTTTACCTGGCTTGACTTCTTTCTGGGGTTCTCTTTGGACAGTCCATGCTGTCTGGGCAGAGAACTCAGCTTTATTGCTGATATTTGCCTTCCAGTGTATTAGTACAGCTTGACGTGGTGCTTCCATGATTGCAGCTGATGTGAACCCAACTACTTTGATTTTGGTTTTGTTTAGCTTTTTAGTCTGCCACTTAGTAGCAAAAAATGGTGTATAAAGTTTAAGTGTAAAAATATTTTCATCATCTACCTATGCAATGCCAGCCTGTATTGCTGAAAAACTTGTGTTACTTTTTCCTCATCTGGTCTAATGCAGTACCACAGGGCAGCAAAGAAGGAACAGGAGACGCTAAACCTGCTCCTCTCTCGGGTCACCCACTCCCACACAGCACTCAGCATCTCTGTGCACTTGTTCTCCTTAACGCTCAAGGCCTGATGGCTGGTCCCATGCCCATCCATACTGGCCACCAAATTTCTTTCAAAAACGATTCAGGCAGAAACAAGGGAGCCCGTCGTTCTTCACACTCATCTGGCACATCTTCAGCAGAGAGTTGTGGGGTGTCCCGGGGTTGAAGCCCGCCTTGCTTAAGCTTTGTAACCATTTATTCCTTCATCCATGACTCTCGTCAAAGCTTGTTAACACTCAAACAATCCTCAAGAATGAGCCTCCATCCTCTCTCACCCTCATAATTATATCTGTGGCAGTCCTTCTCATCCAAACCCTCCCATGTTCTTAAACAAATATGCTGACACCCAGCCTTATGCAGCACTGGAAAAATCCTGCACCCATGCTGAGGGCAGAGTGCTCCTCTTCTGCAGCCCAGGTCTGCTGGGCAGGGAAGAGCCTGGGCTACACGCTCCCCCTTTCACAGCTCTCTAGTGCTAGGACTAGGCTGAGAAGGGCTCTTATTTACTCTCCTGGCATAAAACTATGACACCAGTGGCAGACAGAACCACAACCCTGCTGTTCCCATCACACCCTTTACCTACCCTGAAGACAATTCCTGCAAAAGCTGCCTTCGCCAGCCTTGCACAGCTGTGCCAGCTCTTCTGAGACAGGGAACTTTCCTAGAAAGCATCTGCAGCCCCTTTCTACCCACTGCACCTGAATGAACTGGACGGGTAATAATGGAAGAGCGAATAAGCAATCCTTGGGTGAGGCACTTGCAGGCAAATACGCAGTAAAAGGTGAGAAGCTCTGTGGCAAACTTCATGGTGTGACTCACTTTGAGGCGGCACAAAGAGAGAGAAAGGGCTATTTTTCCTCCACGCAGATGAGAAGAAATCTTGGGTTTGTGGAAGAACTGTTTGAAAGGACAGGGTGCTCACATCCCTAGAGGAAAGCCACCATGCAGGGCTAGTGAGATTCTGTGGATTTTCCATTGGAGGAGTACACAGCAGTTCCTCCTGAAGCACCAATACAGCATCTGGCCAGCTTTGAGCAATTCTTGCCAGTACTTTGCAGCCTAATCCATAAGACTGCCATGATTTACAGGGGCTGTGCTTTACCTCTTGAACAGAAAAGCAAGAGCCAACCACCGAACGGTTCAGCGTCCCTGCAGGGCTGCTCAGCATCTCTGTTAGGTACAGACAGTACGAAGCACCAAGGAAGAAACAGACTTCAGAAAACTGCTTCCTGAGGCACCAAAATAGAGATGGAGAGCAGTAGATACCACTGAAATGTTATTTCACACTGAGGGGCGGCAGGGGTGGAGAGTGCAGATAATGCTGGGCCAGACAGGGCACAGGACACCCTTTGCAGCACAGGGCTTTGAGTTGTGCTTTCAGGGTATTTCCCGCCACAGCACCCCAGTTAGCAGCACACCAGGATTGCCAAAATGCCATTTCAAGCCCAGTGGCTCTTTATGCAATGGTTGGTTTCTGCCAGGGCCTGACACGGCCGAGGGAAGGTGGTATTTGTGGGCAATACGATCTGCTCTGCACATTTGTACAAGAGGTGGTGTTTGTGCAGGTATCTGCCTCCTTCACTGACACAGTTTGGAGACAAGACATGGTATCTCCTGTCCTGGTCTTCACACAGACTGCAGCAGGTAATACATCAAATGAAAAATGGGTGGACTTTTGCCAAGGCGGTTTTGGTTTCTAAGATTTTAAAAATACTGTAAGTGACCAGCAGCCCAAAACCAGCAGGTTTCATGGGCTTTTCAGTTCAAAAGACCTTGGTTTATTGTCTATATTAAATCAAAGGATTCAAAGAATGTAAACAAAAGGAAAACTGCCATCTCAGATGGGTACAGCTGCATGAGCTTGCAGTAGGCTTGGTTCTAGCTCTGTTTTCTTCTAGGGAAGAAGTTGCTGCCTTTAACCCAAAGGAGAAAGCATTATTCCACACCTCAAGAAAGTCTCAGCTGCCACCCAGTGGAATTAGAAATCGCTGCATTATGCCAGTGGCTCTTATCACTGCCTCGTCACTCCTGGCTACGAGATTTTAGTGACCAACAATAAGAGTTGGTCCATCTGCAGTATTCCCTGCCCATAGATCATTTAACACTTTAGAGAAGTATCATCATTTCCATTTTTCACGAGGGAAACTGAGGCACAAAGTCCAAGTGATGTGCCCAGTCACGCTGCAGGCCAGAAACACAGGTAAGAACAGACCGTGCCTCTCCATGACGGATGTCCTAAATGTGGTTGGCTGCTGGGTCAAAGAAGATCCTACGGTTTCATAGTTTCATGCAGAGGGGACAGTGCAGAGCAGGGGGAAAGAGATGGAACACAGCAGGGGTGGGATTAAGCATGTCACTTGGCCTGGGCAACTGGTTGACCAGTTTCCTCCTCTTTGTGGTCTTCTGTATTTGCTTACAAGTAAAACAAGCAAACAGTTTGGTTTAACAGATGCCTGCAGGGATTTTGCAAGCTGTCACCAGTTATTTTTCGCTCTAGGGCAGCATGCTCCCATTATTGCAGGAAAGACCTTGACATATGGTAGGATCTGGAGGGGAAAAGACACAGAGCTGCCTGCACAGCTGGCAGTGCAGTTCCCTGCAATAAGGAGGCAACCAGAAGGTCGCAGAGGTACTGGGAGGGAAGAGGAAGAGCTACATGGAGGCAGGCACAGCCCTACCCACAATGCAGACAGAAATTATCCTTGCATTAGTCTATGACCGCCATATGTGCCATGGGAACGTGACCTACCTATCAGGTCTTATGGGGGCCCATATGAGGGTCCAACAGTCCCTCCTCTGTCCACCCACAATGAACATAAGCTTTAAGCCTCTATGAGCCTTTTCAGTGAAAGAAAATTAGAATAGCTGAAATATTTCTTCCCCATCCTACGCAAGCAAATAGCTCTGAGCCACAGCTCTGTCACAGCAGGAACAAGCACTGGTAAATGCCATGCACTGGGATGGATGGGAAGCCCCTAGAAATCGGTAGTGGCAGCAAGAGGCAGCATTTATTTCTAAAGACAGTGTGTATGCACACATGCCCTTGCACATATATATACACATTGCTTGGAAGATGAAGAACAATGTCATATTTACAGGAGATCCAGATTCTGAAAAAGAATGTAAAGCCTAACCTTCTCTGACCTAAATTACAACAGCAGGATATACATGTAAACAAGTTATTTTTCAGAAGAGGAATGCTTTATGCCTTCTGCCATGCTCCCGAACAGCACCCAAGAAATTATCACCATGACTAAGAAGTATAGAACTTTGCTGTAAGCCTACATCTTCCTCCTTGAATAGCTGGATTTGAAAAGCACATCTCCAAAGCTTCATCTAGAGATCCAGGCAGCTCAGAACACAAAGCAGTGACCACGGAGATTTTAGGGATTCAGGGGAGACTGCCCAGCAGCCAGCAACTCAGGCTGTTCCCGGTCAAATGGGAGTCTCACCTTTCAACCCACTTTCCAATTTGCTCTGCCTTTACTCCCTTTAGAAGGAAAGGTGCAGCGGACACCGAGCAGGTGGTGAACACCCGCATTCTGCTGTTCGCCAAGGTCACTGAAGATCCACTGTGGTTTGACAGTATTTTCACTTTTCTACTGAAAGTTCACATGACTGAAAGCCTACTTCAAACCAAGAGCCAACAGCGACCCGGTGCCACACAGTAATCCCAGATCGAAGTATCATGATCTCTACTTGATGGCATCCTCAAGCAACGACAAAAATATCCCTTGCTAGATTTACCAAGCGAAGACTATTTCAGAGAAAGGTTATCAAGCTTTATGTTTTAAAGATAAAAAATGACCTACTTAACTTTTTGTCATAGCTGTGGAAGAAAAGGCACTTTCTATTGCTGTGTGAGGGGATTTTAAAACAGTTTCCATAAAAAAAAAAAAATAAATCCCTGGATGGTGTTTACAGCAGTACAAGTCTTCCCTGGTATTATCTACTTAACCTCATGCGCTGCTGCATCAAAACCACAACCGGTGCAAACCACAGGCTGACCGACTTCACTGGTTGGCGCCAAATAACGTTGATTAGCATGAAAAGAATGAGCTGTGGTTCGAAACCCAGGCAGCCTCATGCAGTCAGATCTAGGCACAGACAAGTCCAAGCAGAGCAATTCCATGAAAGCCAAGATTCAGCATGGGGAGGAAACGACTGGGGAAAAGCGAAATCTATGTAAACAGAAACCTTATTTACCAGACTAACTTTGTTATTTAATCTGTTGCTCTGGATGCACAGTAAATTAAATCCAGAGAATGTACTCTGCCAGGCAATCACATCATGATGGACACCAGGTCCAGGCATAGAGGCTAAACTGCCACCAAACCTTCAGTCTGGAACCATGTAAGACACATAGCTGGTGGGCTTATTCCCTCTCTAAGCAGGCCTTGACAGGTAAGACACCATCATGCTCTGACTAGACGATCGCAGCAGACTGTATGTGTGTAGTGCCATCTGTCTCTCCCTTGGGAATGTGCATCTTTGGGTATCCAATTGCACTTCCATCTGTGATTTCCACCTGAGCCCATGGAATGACTTTTATAAGCATCGGCGCCCAAATTGCATTGAAATGCTCACATGTGTATTTTTAGCTTTTCACATTAAAATTGATACTGTCCTGGCATGTTTGACTTTCTCATTCTTTGTTAAAACAACAGACAAATATGCTTGTTGGTCTTGAAAGCTGAAATGTCAGAACAATGTCCCTAGTTATTCCATGGAGGCACTTTACAACTGTCCCACAAAGTAAACCATATTTACTTGCTTGGCAAAGTACCACCACAGTGCGTGCACATGCACAGGCTGACTGCGAATGCACGTTAAAAAGGGACACAGAGGAGAACTGCAATATCAGAGTTAATCAGCCTTCCCCCGCAAGGTGGGTCCTCCTCATAATACTTCATTTCCCTGCATGAGAACAGGTTTAGCTTGGCCCGAGAAATCCTTGCTGTCAAGCCTCTTCAACACGAGGGGAGACCTCCTGTTTAGCTTGGCAGCGTTGGAAAGAGTTGCTGCAGCAGTTGCCGTACAATTGCTTATTCACAACCCAGAGCGGAGGGATCAGAAGACCTCAAGCTGACTCCCTCTCCATCCCCAGGCTGCTGGCCAGGGCACACTGGGCTACATTAGGGGAACCCACTTTGAGGGTTTTCCTTTTGGACCTTACAGTCTGGTCTGCTCTGTGCAGCAAGAAGCACATGGGACCCTCCCCACCCCTCAATCTCTTCCCGTTCGCATCTGGATCCTGATGGGCACTTTACCCCGGTGTTGGTTGAGGGTCCTCCAAACACAGACATTCCAAACCAACATAGTTCAAGGTTAATGATCAAAAGGAGAATGGGGGTCCCAAAACGATTTCCTATAACAGATAGTTCAAATAAAGCTACTTGAAGTCTCAGGCAGCTACAATTCCCCAGACTGCTGTTAACCAGAAAGTTCAGCTATACATCAGTATTTCATCCTTACTTCTGTTCCTCATTAACCACATAATAATGAAAATATTATTGCAAGTCAAGCTCTTTTTAGGAGCTTTTTCTCTACAAATATACTTTTAAAAAATATCAGTCACCTTTTCATCATACCCAGATTCTAAACACATGACCTTTTGTTTACAAGCCATAAGAGTTAGATAGAAGATTTTTATTTTCAACACTTTTTCCTCATGATCTAGAAACATGCCAGGAAAGGCAAAAGACTGCTCAAGTACATTAGTGTATGGTTCAGCTCTGTCTCTAACACTAGCTATGTACATGGGTCTTTGAATGAGAGTTATCGGTAAATATGTTTATGAAATCTCTTTTAAGGCAACAAATCAGTTAAACATAACTCACAGAGTAAATACACCTTAGTTTCATCAAACAAGAAGATACTGCAAGTATTTAACTTTCTCCATGAAAGTCACCCCACTGAGAACACCCACTCTCCCCCACTGATTCGACAGGGATTAGAGGTGTCTAACTTTGGTCCTCTCTGCTGTCTTCTTGTTAGATACCCAAGATAGGCAGCTTAATACATCCAGTAAGAAGTGCAGCTTCCTCATAACCAGAGGAGGTACCTATGGATTGGAAAGCACATTTCCACTTTACCTACATCCAAAAGACCCAACTGGGCTGCTTCAGAGGCTGCGACAACAGCAGGACACCTCACGGGGGCTGGCTCCTGGACACAGCCTCTGTAGCTGTGGACATGATACATAAGGAGTTTAATTTTGAGTGGAGCTTGGTCCAAAAACAATGTCTGGACAAAAGTCTATGATGATTTACCCATCCTTCCTCCTGTTGTTAACCCATCAGTCAGTAGGGAACAGCAAACGAGAGCAGCTAAAGTGGAAAAGACAGCTGTGAAAGCGTTTAGAAAACTCAGAAGTGGGTACCAGGAAATGACAGTTTCAGTGTTTATTTGTCATATTTTGTTTAGTGCAAGAGAGTCATTCTGAAGATATAGAAAAATGTCAGTTATTCTTTGGAACTTTTTTTCCAAATGATACCTCAGTATTTTGCAGTTATTATGATGTCCTGGCCTTGAGGAAGGGTTGCCTTGTATTAGGCTTCAGTATAATATGATGGTTCCTGCCTCAGAGATGCTTAATGAGTCATTAAATTATTGAACAGACATGCTACAAAAAACCCGCACCACCAGGAGAGGGAATTATTTGGTTTTGCTTTCGAAAATCAGTGTAATAAATACGAAATATCTAGTCAACATTAGCAGCAAATGCCAACTCTTTTGCCTGCATGAAGTAAAATTTCTGGCAAGATTAAGAAAGAAAACTGATTCTAAGGAATGTTCAATGACTACAGGAGGGGTGGCTTAATTCTGATGTCCAGTGGGATTTCTCTGCACTTCAGGGGAAAGAAGATGGGATTCTCTCTCATAGCCCTCCTACGTCTTCCCTATGAAATGCTTGTCCACCAGATGCAAACCAGAATAAGAGATCATCATTCCTATGTCTGCCTTCCCCACTTACAGGCCAATTGCAGGTTTGGGGACAAACAAACAACATAGTCACAGGTTCCAGCATACAGAGATTGCTGTTGCCACCGACTTCTCTGCCTGATAGGGTGGAAGCAGGCTTACCAGGCCATATCTCCCTTTTGCTCACCTTTGCATCATCTTGTGACCATCCTGTTTATTGGGGGCTTTAATATTTTTAATCACTCAGTTTGACATTGGTTTTCAAATTATTTTTAGTGCTGAAGCTCTAGTCCTGATCAGTATAAAAGCACAGTTTCTGCAAGCATTTCCTCAGGGTTATAACCTGCCACCCAAAATCAGCTGTTGCACGGGCATGCAAGGTTTTGGAGCGCAACAGTAACCAACATACAAGCATGACCTACTGCAAAGCCTCTGACTGACTAATGCTCACAAAAATACCTCTTTCTGCTAAATTGTGGACAGAATGATGTCACATTTATGAGGCTGAAACAGCTGGAATGAAAAGGATGATTTCATTGATTACTTCAAGCAACAAGATGATTGCTTTTCCTCTTACAGCTCCCACTACATTCAGAGCCTTCTACAGCTATCACAAAGACAGATTCCTTTCATACTAACAAGATTACCAGGCTAAGCTAATGAAGAGCCATGTGGTACTGAGTGTGATTCACCATTGCCCAGGGTACCTGTGCAGTTATGTGATGAGGCATCCAGCAGCAACAACAGCCAGTAGCATAACACAACAGCCAGCAAAATCACTTCTCTGAAAGCCAACACACTTAAAGAAGCCCAAAGCTCTTGCAAACAAAGAAGATTGAATCAGCCCATGCATTTTCATTTTGGACAGTCATATAGAAATTCATGCACTGAAGTATCACCCATCGCCTTCATTAAGGGCCATAGGAAGGACAGAGGATACACTGACAATAGCTGGTTCAAGCCTCAGGGTCTTGTAGATCATTCTCATCGGCAAGCCATACTACAGACTTCTTAAGTCTATTGACAGGCCTTTGTGGTTCCGAACTCAGGCAGAAGAGCTTTGTCTGGGTAAATACAGGCTAGCTCCTCCATGAAGTGCCTTAGTGCATACCGCTGCGGCTTCACGTGAGAGCCCAAACACTCGGTAGCAGCAATACCTTTGAGAAATTCCATCAAGCCCCTGCCTTGATATTTGAAATAACATGTTAGCTGCACTGGTTGAGTCTTACACTCCCTTCCACAGGGACAAATGCAAAGTGAGAAGCAGCCAAGAAACACAATGGTTGGGACAGAGTTAGTGGAATTAACTGATTTTAGTCCTAGCCCAGTACTTAATCCAAATTCTCCCTTCAAAGAGTAAAGCTTCTTCTGCATATGGAAATGCTGGTGAATATTCAAATATATACATACATATATATACACACACAAATATACAAGTATCAAACAAATATATATGTACGCATAAATACTTGTAAATCAAATATTTAATTTCACTCTGCAAGGAGTTTCATTCTTTCAATCACACTAGAAGAAAAGCAGTCCTGAACGTGAATTTTCCCTAGTAACAGCATTACACTGATAGGAATCACATGGTGGACTCTTTCCAGGTTGCCATATTGTAATTATGGCATAATTGCAAACAAGAGCAACGTGTAATCACAATATTGAGCATATCACCTAATATTTTTTAAACTATATTCCTTAAACAGCTGAGATAATGCAATAGCTAGGAAATAATTCAGTATCATAAGAGCCCTTTTTTATGACAATGAAAATAATATGACAACTATAATAAAAATGAGAAAATGGAGCTCAAGAAACCAGCCCAGTGGTTAATGTCCTACCTGGGCTCAGTTTGTAACTCTTCAGCTGGAAGTACAGCAGACACAGAACACAAATACAGCTGCAGCGAGCAGTATGAGTTGCTCACTATGTTAACAGCTACCCCCTTATTTAAGGGCACCAGAAAAGTGGGTGTACTGAGGGCAGGTTGGGTCTGAGGGCAGCAGGAGGGTATGCAGTGCAGCAGGGATCCCAGGCACACATATAACTTGTACCACGCTCCTTTCGCGCAGGGTGGAGATATCTCCACTGACTCTTTTCAACAGAGCTACTTGCACCACTCAGTAACACCACCACTCCACAGAAACCATGCCTTTAAAAAAAAAAAAAAATCTTTTTAGTCCCATTCAGTTTTGGCACCACATAAGTGGGCATTTGCAGTAATTAAGAGCTAAGCAGAAAAGCAAAGAATAGAGCTGTCAAACCACTGAGATCATCAAAACCAGCTCCCTGCAGTCACAGGACACAGATACTAAATTTAAAACATCGCCTCCACTTGCTTCCTGTGTGCCACGGTCCACAGACCTTCCTCTGAAGTCCCAGACCCACACCCCAGGTGAAAGCAGGGGGTTTCTTTTTAAACAGTACTTGCCATCTTTCTCTCCCAGCTAGAAGTGTTTGCTGTGCCCAGAGCACATCTAACAACCTTGGGGAAGGTGAACAGTCTTTCTGGGGATGCTCCTAAGCCAGTTTTGTTTCGCACAAAAACTGAAGGGACACGGAAGGATTAAAAGTCTCACAGCACCTTACTAACGCAACAAATGTGGCAGCCCACCACATCTTCCTTGGAGGCAGTGATCCATTTGCGTACTCGAGCATGTACTTCTGCCAGGATGAGGGGCTTTAGGGCTGATGAGGGTGTGAAACTGTCGCTAGCACTACAGCAGGAAAAGGGAGGACTCAAGCAAGAGCCCTGGCTACTCTCATGGCGTGGGCACAGAAACTAAAGTGGGTGACAAGCTAGAACAGGGAATACAGCCACTGAATAAATGGATGTTTGCAGCAAGGAAACAATGGGAGCATTTATTTTATATTTATTTAGTGAGCTACTGTCCTGAAAAGCGATGCGTCAATTTTTGGAAGTCAGATCATAGATCAGGTTTGGAATTCCTTGCCCTCAGGAGTGGCCAAAGAGTCACCATTTACAAGAGCAGCTTTACATTTTTTCCTACCAGGCAGCCACAGTAGGCTCAAAGCCCTCCAACCTAAGAAACACGGGTTGTAATTTCGTTATTTAGTAGGTTTTAATAAAAGGCTCTGCCTAGCACGAACATGGAAGGCATTAATATTTATGCCCAACCGAAAGAGGGCTGCTTGTCAGTTCATGCCATTCAGCTACTGAACACTGGAGTCATTACCACTCATCTTTCTTTTCTTTAACTGCCTTTCTCGCTGTGACCTATTTTCTAGAAAACATACTCAGAGCTAATGCTGGTAGATCAAGTCAAAACTGTAGCTGTGCTTCCTTTGAACTGAGATACATCCTTCACATTCAAAATAAAACACATCAGGTTTTTTCTGGCATTTATTTCTAAATGGAAACACTAGATCTGATGGGATGCGTAGCTTAATTTGAGAATCTGTTATCCTTATTACCAAAAGTATTTTTGGATTACAGCAACAAAAGCTCATTATTTTCCTCAAAACAGACGGGGATACCTCTGCAAGTAACTCAATTGCTCTCTCTTGTCCCCAGTACCCAATAAAAAGCAGATGGGAATAGCTCTGATGATCTGATTTTTTGATACATTCGTCCCCTGCTCTACCTCTGTGGGTTTGCTTGCTGCTTCTGAAGCCTGTTAGACCCTCACCAAGAACATTAAGTTAAATGATAAAGCTGAACCCAGCAGAAGGAAACACCTTTGATTTTTCCTCACATGCTCAGCACAAGACATGCTCAGCTCTGCTTCAGCACCTGGTTACCACTCAACGTCAGTCTTTCTACACCCCCACCCCCCAACATCTTTCTACCTTTTAACATACTGCCAGGCAACAGGATGTCCACTTGCACAGGCCCAGCAGGAGCTAGGACCTCTCTTCCCACAGAAAATGACTTCTCCTGAGACACACAATCTTGCCTCTCAGATATGACTTAGAGCTTGCCTTCATTTCACTGGCTCCAGGTTAAGTGGTCTAAGTCTGTGGGGATCCCCTATCTTCCAGAATATGTGCATTCCCCCCAGCTTGAGCTGTGACATAGAGGCCATGCATTGGAAAGGGAGATCCAGGATGGGTTCTGGCAGGTGAACAGGGGCAAGTTTCTGCCTGGCAAAGTCAAACTTTTGTATCTGTCACTGTTAAGCTGCACCCTCGGCCATATGTTGCAACACCAATAGCACTGATCCTTAATGGTTTTAACAGAGCAGGTTTTCTCATTATTTAATAGCTGCTCCTTGAGACTGTGTCTGACCTGTGGCTTTAGAAGGCCCATCTCCACAATTTCCCCCTAAAGACTGGGCTTTTTATGGGCTTATGCACACAGAACTCTTGATCCCTAAATATTTTGAGTTATTTTTAAAATACCTCTTCCCCATCGCCCCAGAAAGGGCACTGTTGATAGCCTGTGAACTGCACATGTTGGAAAACAGTTATCCTATAGACAAAGAAGTCAGAGCAAACCTGGCTACTACAGAAGGCTCTATTAAAATCTTTTGTCATGGACCGAAAGTCACACCTAAAGATCTTCTCACATTAATGGGTATCTTTCCACTTACACAGAATCACAGAATGGCAAGGGTTGGAAGGGACCTTGGGAGATCATCTAGTCCAACCTTCCTGCTAAAGCAGGCTCACCCAGAGCAGGTTGCACAGGACATTGTCCAGGCGGGCTTTGAATATCTCCAGAGAAGGAAACTCCACTACCCCCCTGGGCAGCCTGTGCCAATGCTCTTCACTAGGAGCTGAATCAAGACCGTGGCCTTCACCCAAGAGCCTCTATGCTGAAAACTGCACAGAACTTTATCTGCTACAACTGGAAAAAGGCTTAATTGACCCTGCAAAGATTTGTAGCCAAGCTTCAGGGGAGAAAGGTGGGCACATTGATGGAACAAGAGCAGTCATGCATTCGTGTTCTCGTTCTATCAGCTCTTTATTTTTAAGTGCTACAGATGATTCTACACACCTAGATCTTTTTTTTGTATTTGGAACTGCAACTTTTAAAATGTTTCAATTTGAAAAAAGGAAATTGTGTTTTCATGGGACTGACTATCATTTGGGACAATTTTAAGCTTGCACATGTATATGTAAAAATTGGAATGTTTGAAAAAATTTCTGTAAAAATGACATTTAAAGAATTTTTCAAAATTAACTTTTTTCCTGTGTCAGATAAAAAAGCCAGATCTTTTATACTAAGCCAGCTGGAAAAGGTACAGTTCCTTCTTGTTTGCACAAAGCAGGATTCATGTATTCTAATGCAGCATTATGCTCTGAATCACAACTGTACATGCTCTAGTACCAATTTTCCATGGATTTCCTTCTACTCAATATCGGGCGCATCTTAAAAAAATCTTTTCTGTAAAATGAAAACAGGGAGCTTTTTCCTCTTTCCACATAATTTTAGTGCAGACCAGATCACAGCTTGACAGCCTTGAGGAATTTGATGCAATGGGTTTGTCATACAGCTACAGACGTCCATTGCAATCTTGATCTTCTAATGCTTCAGTGACCATCTTTCAAATTAATTATAAGGATCCTTGTATTCAAAAAGTAGCAGCACAGAGGACTAAGGGTCAGAAGGAATGACATATGAAGGAATGAAAAAAATAAAGCTATCCTTACTATGTTCTCCAGTTTTGCCTTTAGGTAACCAGAAGACCTTCTAACACCACAGTGCTGTGCCACGGGGATTTTGGAGCGCATCTTATTGAGTGAGAAACTCAAGCACTGCAGGTTCATTTGGGTGGACGCTCTTGAAAGGAGAGAGATTTGCTTCTGGGATTCCAGTTTTCAAGTGCAGTGCTTCTTCTGGAATAGAGTCATCTGTGTTTCAGGGGAGGGAGGGAGAGGACAGAAGAAAGGAGCAGACCAAAGGAAACCCATCACATTACCCCAGTGATAACCAAACTCACTGCAGCAGAATAGCATGCTTAAGCCAGCCAGCAACCCCAGTGCAGCCAGGCCTGTGTCCCAGCTTCCAAAAGCAGCAACTGCTACCGCTGTTTGCATCCCATTTCAGTCCAATGAAATGCTTCCCTGTCTCTAAGCTGCTTTTGGAAAAGCAGATGTGAGCTCCTCAGTCGCTTAGGTATTACTGAAAATTCTACCCTGCTCATATTAATTAAGAGGAGAATAACACTCATTACAGATCCTAATTAGCACTAGGTTTGGCAGAGGGTTGTGTATCATAAATGTGTGATGTTTAATAAGTATGTGGCAGTTGTTAGTCATCTCATTTAACACACAGCTGGCAGAGGTTCCTCTCACAACAGAGTAGGATGGTGAAGAGGAACCAACCGCAAATACTGCTTGGACCTAAAATGTCCTTTGCAGAAGTGTTTCTGGGTCCTTAGCTGACCTGCTTTTTTATTTTTTTCCCCCAACACTGATTCCTAGAGGTCCACCTCGATTTTTGTGGAGCTAGCACAGCCCTACATTTTTCCAGGGCTGCTGCATGTCTCCCAAAGATGAAGGCCAAGCTGCAAGACATTATTTTCATTAAGTAAAAGGGATAAAACCCCCCAGAGCCAGCCAAATGCTAACTGAGAGAGGCACACATACAATTACTACTGTGTATCTCAGAGCAGTCCCAATTCTCTCCAAACTTGCTTTGGCTAGAGCTATGCCCTGTGGCTGCCAGCACTGGAAGAAGTGACCACTACAGACATCTCTATTAGGTGATTAAGAACACCAATAAATATCTGTCAAAAATTCTCCCCATCAAGGGGCCACTGCCTTGTCAGGAGAGCCTTGTGGCTAGCAGGTGGCTGTTGTGGTGGCCGAGCATCAGCAGCAAGCTGTAGCCAGCCACATGCTCGGCTGACACCCATCCATCATGGCAAGTAGACCCTTAACTCTTCAGCACTGGCGGCATGACAAGAACACTCTATTAAATATGAATATCCTATGGTGTTAAGCTGCCACCTGCTAAAAATAGTGAGGCATTCATTTTAATCCTTTTATTGCAATATGGAAGCCTGGAAATTTCTTGCTTTGGGATTTGAATATTTATTGCCATTAACAATGTTCTACTGCTTGGTAAGCTCCCTTAAATGGTTAGCTGCTTCTTCCACCAAAAATTTATATTATTTTTCTTGAGTTCTGCAGAGCTGTACCATAGAAGTTGCAAACAAAAATACATCTGCAACTCAGGCTTTGCAAGAAAAAGACATTTAAAAAATGGGGTGGCTTTTGGGGTGTATTTAGCCAAAAGGCTCCTTTTTAACTGTAGTTAAGTGAAGGATTTATAACAATTAATGAAAAAAACCAAACTGTTAGAATAAATCCTTTGATGGTCTAGTCTGGAACATCAGTGAGTTCCCCGAGTGAGTTTATCAGCATCCATGAGATGCAGCTGCACTCACCTTGGTGATTTTGTTGATGCTCGCTCAAATAAACAGTTCTGTGTTAAAGTGGTAAAGAACGACAGTTAAACACTGTGGAGGAGAATAAGAGAAGTCACCAAGTTTAATGTCTAATGTAGGATTTTTCTTCCTTTACTGCTTTTTATTTCCCCTTTTTCTTCACTACAGTCAGGACTTGCAGGTACTAAGGAATGTAAAAGCAAGGAGGGAACCATTGCATCTCTCCCAAAGAGAGATCCATCTCCATCTTACCTGGAGGAAAGAACAAAACGGAATTGTACAGTTCTGAATAAGAAGGAGAAAGCACTTTTTTTTCCTTACACAAGAAAATTGCACAACTTTTAGTAGCATATTTTGCAACATAGCCTGTTTCCTGCCCTTTAATACTCAAGAGACCACAGAAATCAGAGTGCTTTCAGCAATCTAAAGATGACTTAATGGAAAAGGAGAGCACTACATTTCACAGTAAGACAAGGGGTTAAGAATAACACCTATTTTTCCAGTTTCACATTGGCTTTTACCTAGGGTTGAATGGCCATTATAGATACAAAGCACATTTCCCCTGCCCTGGATGCACTGCTTTGTGTATTTGCTCTCTGCAGATTTCTCACTCCAAGAGCAGCTGTATCCTCATAACCATGGAAACCGCTCGTGGCAAATTCCCTCAAAACACGAAAGCAGAAGGATGGAAAGGAACAAAGATTTAAGAAGGCTGTACACAAAGAGCAAGACAGCGTCTTATCTTCATAGAAGTGTTCTCGATGCCTTGGGAATATGCAGGACAGGAGAAAACCAGTTTCTTGATGCTGAAGGGTCAGCTGCCAAGCTGTTTATCTTCCTCACTGGACAATAAACCAGAGGACTTCATCTAATGCTTTTCTTTAGCATTGTAGTTGTACTCTGTGAAGACTTGCACGCATGCAGTGTCAAAGCTTTTCTGAATGTTTGGCAGATCAAAAGACTCAACATTGAATTTTCATGGCAGTATATGACAACCTTGCATCATGCCTAGGATAGATGCACTTTTAATTAAAACAAGTAACTTCGATTTTTGTCTTCAAAAATAAAAAATAAAGGTATGCTTCTGTGTGAAATTGTAACAACAAAGGAAGAGCCATATTTGAGCAGACTTTGCTCCACCTCGTTCAGTTTTCCGCCTCCAACAGTGCCTGTAAATGAGGAACAGTAAGTACCACTCAGGAGGCACTTTCACCCTACCGCTCTCCCCCAGCCTCAGCAGACTCCCTGAGCCTGTTGTGGTTTGTTTAGATAGTAAACCTCAAAGCAGCTCTATTCCAAATGCTTTTCCAGCCTCCTTTCCAAACCATCCTTTGGTAGGCAGTACAGCGGGCCTCACTGGTTCCACAGGAACAACCACCTCCTGTTTGCATTGAGCTTACCTCCTACTAGTGTCACTCGATGGCCCCCCGTTCTCATGCCAGAAGAAATAACATTCAACCTACCTCTGTTCACCCCTCCCATGTCACTCATGACTTTGTAGATCTCCATCATCTCATCCATCCATCCTTGGAAAAGGACAATATCAAGTTCAGCCTACTTAACTGTTCCTTGAACAGATCATCTTCATACCTTTGCTCACACGCATTACCTTTCTTCAGACTTTCTCCTGCTGCAACATCTTGAGGCGAGAGGACCAGAACTGCACAGAGGAAGTGAACCTTGGAGGCACGCAGTGGCTTTTTTAATCTCTATTCTCTTCCCAGAAAGTAATAATATTTCATCTTTTTTTCCATTGCTACTGAGTGCTAAGCTGTTTTTTTCATGGACCTACTATAAACCCACAGTCTCACTCTTCAGTGACAATAATGAAGTCATAGCTCAGAATATTGTGAGACCAGGATCACTTTTACCCAGGAGTTATATTTACCTGCACTGAATTTCATCTGCTATCTCACTATCCATCTCCCAAATTCAGCAGTGATTCTTCCGTCTACCCTTCAGCTCCTCCAGAATGCTTGGGTGATTAGCACCAGCCCTGGCAATCAGTTAATTTTAATTTTGTTTATTTGTATCTCAACCTGTTCCATAATTACTTCAAATTTTAGGCTGATCATTTGCTGAATCACTGCTAAAAAGAATGGCATAGGGAATCTCCCCAGTTTCTTCTACAGCAAGCAGACACAAATAATTATGTTCTCTGCACCAGCCTTGTCCACACAGTTATCAGATGGCCCCACCAACTTCCTGGTGGACTTTTTGTTCTTGGTGTTAGGCCCTGCAGCCTCTCCTCCCTCTCCCAGGGCCTTGATAGCCATTGCTCAAGGCCAGCTCTGATATGGTGCAGCTGTACAACCTTGGACCTGACTGCTGAGAACAGAGCTGGGAGAAGCCTTGCTGGGGGCCTCTGCTCCTTCCAGGGCATTTAAGCTCAAGCCCTTGCCCTTGGTCCCTGCCCAAGCTATGCTGTAGGTGGCCCTGCACCCACCTTTTCCCCTCACCAATCCAAGCTCTCACCCAATGACTTAACTCCCCAGCCTTGGACCTGCTTGCTCCTATGCTTATCTGGCAAGCTGGACTCCTGGCTGCCCCAGGTCACTGCCAGCTGACCCACTCCGCTCTCTCTGCCTGGGTACCATGGGACTGGGACCCATCACAAGGGCACTGTCCTACCTGCTTTGCTGCACCTTCATCCCAGGCTCCCCTTCCCCTGTGAAACAGCCTCAGCCCCATTGCTGCCTGGCAGACAGGCTGGAAGGAGGACCTTTATCTAGCTGATCTTCAGATTTGGATTTGTATTATATTATCATAACGCATTTCAGACTCATGAAGACTAAACCTGAGCAATGTTTTTAGAGAGAGACATGGAGCGGGGGAGAAACGGGGGCCTCCAGTTTTATCCTGGTGTTAGCAGAGCAGGCTCCGCCACTGCATACTCCACACACATTCCCTGTGCACGACCTTGATCTGATTGCTTAACTGCTCCCTGTAACAGCTTCTCTTGCTCTAAAAAGGGATTAAACTTTCCTCCTGAGAACAAAAGAACACTCCTTCCTCCCTCCCTGCAGCAAATGTCAACAGCAACAGCCTTGACAGGAGCTGGGAAAGCTTGGAAGTTTGCCATTAACTTTAGCAACTTAAGAGGAGGCATCATTTACAGAGCAGGGACAAGATGAACTACAGAGAAGAGCTTGGTCCTCCTCTGTGTTCAACACATACAAACAGACTAGCACATGAGGCTGGGCATCAGATATCATTCCTCAGCCTTGTAAAAATAGACTTAGAAACTTGCAGAAAGCAGCTTTTCATTCTGAAGCACCAAAAATTTGCTAGTGAGTATAATGCATTAAATGGCTTGTGTCAATGTAGCCAGCTTGTAGCCTCAGCAAGCAGACTTTCCTTTTAAGAAAATATCTATTTTGGTGACAATTTTACTATGCCGAGCTACAAAGAGATGATCCATAGCCTTCCACTCTCTACACTTCAGAAAACTCTCTCCTACAATACTAATTATCAGTATGGCCTTCAAAAAAGAATGCTAATGCAGTTTTGATAACTGTGTGTTGAGGTACACAGAGGCACGGAAAGTTAGAAATAAAATTCAATCTAAGCTCTATAGTCATGTTTCAGCAAGCTGTAAATGAACTTCTGCAAGGGGGGCAGAAGCAGAGAGCACACCTCCTAAAGGCAGGAGGTCAGAACACCAGATTTTATTGGCATGAAACCCACCTGTGATATTAAAATACCCTGTCATTTTGCCTGATTCCATTTAAGAAAACTAAGGCAGTTTTGCAGTACTCTACATTTCACTTGGTATGGTTTTTCCCTTCTCTCCTTCCTCTCTCTTTTATTGCACCTTTCTTAGTGGCAAAATGACAAGAGAGAAAAAACAGATACACAAACGTCAGGAGGAAAAGATGAAAAATTAAAATAGGTCTTATTATAATGAAACTGTTCAGGGTGCTTTAAAAAAGCCTTGCCATAATGGCATAGGAATACATGGAAAACCAGGCCTGGAAGCTGAAATTATATTTCTGGGTTGTTTTGCTTTAAATCAATAGACATAGTTGGTAAAGTTTTAAGGAACATAGTAAAGCTTATGAAGGAAGCCTGTACCCAAAAGCTTTACCTTTTCTCCCCGCATCCATACCTGTTGCTCTTAATAAAATGTAACTCCTTATAAATTTTGTCTTCTAGAAGAAGTTGGCATACCTACATTCATATCTATTTATGTTTAGCTCAGCTGCCTGAAATGTTTATCTTAAATCAGATTCCAATGTCATCTCCAAGATTAAGCAGCGCTGGCATTAACAGAACAAAATGAAAGCAAGCATGGTAATCTCCTCCTTTTTAATGTTTAACATTAGTCCCACATTTGAGTGTCCTGACTTGGCGTCTAAACAGGGAATTCCATACAGCATCTACCCAGAGTATGGGAAAGGTTATCGATAATAATAATTCCAATGGATCACAAGGCACTCCTCAGCTCTGCTGATTAAATGGAATAAAAACTTGGAATCCTGGTCCAAAAGGCTCCCAGAAAGGGCTTAACATAAGTTTACTACATAAACTTAGGCAACAGATCATAGTCAAAGGAAAATGCCCTAAGGAATCAATATTATTCATTGCATGCCACATCCTTTCTCCTAGGCCCTTGCCATTCAAAAGGTTTAAATTGTCATGCTGGATCTACAGAGAGAGATAAACAGGCCTCACCCTAAATCTGCAAGGTGGTGCATGGGAAGGAGCGCACCTACGCTGGGTGACCGAGTAGCAGGTCCTGCTACAAGCCTTATGCTGACACTGATTTAGAGGTGGCTTATCTGGGAACAGCTTGGTTATCTAAATACCATGCAGGAGTGTGAGGAGCAGAGACATCTGAAGTCCCGATCTAAGCAGAAACTCAATTTCACCACTTTTTGAAGTGTGGCAACAGCAGGTGGGAAGGTGGCTTTTCCCACCTGAGGAAACTATTCCTATGCTCTAGAAAACTCACGACAGGTTTTAACCATTAAGAGTAACACTTCTTCCAGATGTGCACCCCATACATCTCCTTTAACCAAGAACTCAGCACTCATAAGCGCTGTCGGCATCTGTGTTTCCAGGCTGTAGCCTCTGCCGCAGCCGTAAGCAGCACGCAGCTATTTTTAGCACAGCAGCCTGGAGTCCCATTTGATGCGTGTTATGTTGGAGGCTGCTTCACCAGAGCAATAACAGTGCCATGCACAGGGAGCATATTTTCCCTCTTCAGGCTAATCAAATGCGTTAGGGGAGGTTCCTGAGCAAGAGCATCCGACCACGTATAAACTAAGAAATATATCCATCTTCCTTCGCAGCTATTAATGAATCACCGTTTAGATGCCTCATAAACTTGCACATTAAATTCTAATTGCATCCTGCTTCCCTCATTAACCTGAAGCACTCCACTCCACTGGTGAAAAACCTATTCTTCTAGGAGGCATTACAGTACCTGATGCTCCCTGGTGAGGCTAAAACCCCCAATCTGGATCTGCAATCTCAGAGATGCCTAAAGTGGTAATTCCACCTTTTCTGTTTATCGTGGCCATGCAACTGCTCTGCAACTCTCTCCTGACTCACCCAGCTATATATTTCTCTGCCCTGTTGCTTGCTTCATAAAAACCCTGTCTGGCACTGTGGCTCTATGGAAAACAGGGTCTGTTTTCCATGTAAACGCTTCGGACAGCTTAAGCCAAAGCCCAGTAAGTTCATTATATATTGCTATAGTACCTGTTACTATACCCCTCGACTAGCATTCTTGCTCTTCTTCTGCTAACATCTGCTTACACCCATTAGCAGCCAGCTTTTTCTCCCTTCAGTCACGTATCTAATCACCCATCCTCCACAGCTGGCTTGCCTCCTTCATCATTTCTCAGGTTGTTAAGCACAAAGGAGACAAATTTAATCACAAGTCTTCTTACAGCCTAGAAACCACAGTACAGATTGATTAAATATCCTGACTGTCTTCTTGCCTTGAGGAGTGGGACCCCCAGCCCCCTTAACCTGTTCAAAACCAAACCCCAGGGTGTTATGATATTTTCCCATCTGCACTTCAGTAAGGATTGAGTAGAAAGAAGATCAAAAGCATTCTTTCTGAAAAGCGTATTTGCTTGCACATTCAACACCACCAGCAGTGATTGTGCAGACTCCGTAGAAATGTCCCACCTATCAAACCCTGACTTTTATGGGCCATCTGCCAGGGGACACCTCCACTCTTCCTCCTGCAATGATGACATTTACCACCTGGAGTCACTGAGTATATGGCCAACGTGGGTTTGATTTTATTACTACAATAGCAGCTTGTTTGTTCAAACTGGACATTTACTCATTCTACAGAGATATCATGCCCGTAGGGCACTTCAAGTGAAGTGCCCACTGATAAGGTCCCTACCAATATAGGCTCAGGCTGGAATCAGAAGAGGAACGCAATAACATCTCCCAGTAACCAACCATTAGTCTGAAAGACTGTAAATTGATTATTTCTAGAAGTGGCATGTGAACACATTTCCTCATTTTATTCTAAAACCCAGAGCATTGTTAATTCCTCATAAGTATCCATGTCACATCAGTGTTTTCTAGCAGTTGAGCCATCAAGCAGCTATACTCTCCAGACCAAGCTAACTATACCATTAACTCATGCATTGTACAAGGAAAATACACTCCCAAGCATGCAGAATCTTTACACATTTCTGGGAAACACTCTCCTATAAACAGGAAAGTTCTCACATCAGGAAATGCTTACAAAGATGAGGTTTATCTTAATAAGTGAAACAGGGGAACTCACTGTGAGCAGAGCAGGGCAGCGACAGCAACGGCTCCCATCAGCCACCCAGCAAGCATCAGGCAACACATGCACCAGCCCAGAGGGCAGCCCAGGAAATCCCTACAACAGCCCAGGAGCAGGACTAAGGGCAAACACTCTCATAGCCCATCTTAGGAAAGGTCTGAGGGCCCCAGGCTGAGCTGAAGTAAAGCCCCTGGTGGGAGGGTGTGGGTGAACTCCCAGGTAAGGATGGTCAGGGCAATCAAAGCTGGTTAGTGCTCTCACACCTGCAGCCATGTGCATTTCTAGCCCTAAAATATGGAAAGTAAGGACACAGTGTAAGAGGCGTGGGGGACTAATTGAAAAAGAAGTTGAATTGCTAAACCCTTAATGTTGGCTGTGTGGTGCCTTAAAGGGGTAATCACAATAGATTTTGTTGCTGCAAAATGTCTGTTTCCAAAAAGTTCAGCGCACTCATTTTATACAAGTGCTCCGGCTCAGACACAGACATTGCCTCTTTTTAACAAAACCAACCAGGGCTCATACCTTTCCTTGAAGGATAACAGGCGAGGAACAGCATGATTCAGCTCCCAGCCACCGCCAGTACAAGGGCACCCAAGCCCACCCTCACTCTGACAAAGATGACTTACTGCAGCTTCAAGACTGAAACTATCCCTGGAGATCTACTCTGTTTGTCACTACAATCCTTCCCTTATTTCGCCACCTCTCTCCTTCCAAGCCACCCCTGCCCCTCCTGCCCCCCCCTTCCACATACGCCCACTGCTTGCTTTTGTATCTGAAGGTCGCTTTGAGATGGCCGAATGCAGCATGTGGTGTCACTGCACTCAACCACTGAAGCCAGCTCCCATGAGACAAAAGGAAACTTGGCAAAATTCGGGAAATTTCTGTTTTGAAAAGAGTGTATGTTCATTCAGAAGTCATGGATTCTGTTCAACTTCTTTTTAATAGCTACAAGGGAAAATAATGGACAATGGCTGTTTTGTTCGTGGTGGTGCTGGTGGGGTTTTTTTCCCTTTTACATAACAAAGTTGGCTTCTGGTACATACAATTATTTCTATCTCCAGCCTGCCTGGTACAAGGTGATACAGCTAGACAAGAGGTCGTGATTACTTGCAGATGGTTTCCAAACTAAACTTCAATGCTAAAGGAAGCTAACTTGCTAATGGAAATTACTAAAGCTGCTTGGAGCCCCCCTGAATGCTAGAGGCATTTTAAGGTTACGACACAGAGCTTTGCAGAGAGGACCAGTGCCTCCGAGGAGTTGAGCGCCTCCTGAGAGATGCGAGGAGAGCCAAAGGAGGCTCGGTGGCTCACAGACCTTATAAACACACATGCTGCAATGGTGGGTAAGCACTGATTTTTGCCAGGTTGTGTCAGAAATAGCTGTACCAGAGGGATATGCAAGGTCCTTACATGGAGCTCCAACATAAGCTGCGATAGATCTGAGAGAAGAATCCTCTATTTTTTGAAGTTCACTTGAAAAAAACACACACAGAGCTGATGCTGGGATGCTTTTAATCAAGATTCAGTGTTCACATTTGGGTTTTCTTCTTACCAGTACATCCACTGCCATTTCTATCTGAAGACTGTTTAGCAGAATTTGAGGACTAGGGGATGGGTGTTGAAGGCATCTCTGCAGACCGGGGGGGGGCTGGGGTCTAATCCAGACCTTTCTGGCAGTAGCGGGCCCTCATGCAGCTGAAGAGCTGATTTGGAACCAGCCAGCTCTTCAGTTCAGACCTGTAGGTAGCCTCACCAGGCAGCAGAAGATTAATTTTCCTACTATGCAAAGCTTGAAAAGGCATCTTTAGAGAATAAGGAGTTTTTCTCTAAAGGGTTACCTGAACAGGTTTCCTTAATAGCAGCCTTTCAAGTGAAGAATGACAACCTAAACCTCTGGAGCAAGTCCCATCCTATGGTGCAAGGGATCTAGATGCCCTGCTAGGATAAAAACTAAGCACTGCAAAATCCTGTCTCAGCCACCTCTTGGTGTCCCATCTCCCCTTCTGTGATACAAAAGTTCAGGCTGTTCTCTCTCACCAAAGCATGGTGGGGTTATGTACATTAATTGTAAGAAATTGTAAGAAATGTGGTAACAGGCATTGGAAAACCCCAAGAAAGTCAGAATTCATACAATTCAATTGTTAAATGCATCCAAGCAATTTCCACATCTTCACTGCTGCTGCAGACTTTTAGGTGAACACAAATTCTCCATTTATTAAATCTAGATATATTGTGTATAATATTGCCTTGGTATTTTTCCCTTACCTAAATCCCCCAATGTATGTATTAATAACAATGTTAATTATACCAGAATGGTTTTAGTGCAAGAAGAAATTACCTGACAACACTGAAAATGGGAATGCTCTGTGTGCTATAAAACTTGGGAACTGCACTTCAGGGTGTGAATATTTCCATAAGAAAGCAATTACATTGATGAAAGCTGACCGGTAAAATAGCCTGGATAATTTGTGTATGTGTGGGGAAGGGAGTTCAGAGATAGCTGACTGGAACAGGAATGAGCATTATTATAGGAAGCAATTAGAAAACTTTCATATATATATATATTTAAAGAGTTTAATGCTGAGCTATACAGTATTGTGGCTGTGAAGAAAGGCCTTGGAATCCAAAGCTGAACTTCTTAAAAGTATTCACTATAACAAAAAAAAAAACCAAAACCAACCCCAAAAGACTGGTGGACAAGATGTAGTCTAGTATGATACCCTTTTTCTTCCCTAACTCTCTTAAGGTTTGGCAATTTTATAATGCCAGCGTATTTCATGACTTAAAAAATAAAAACCAAACCATTTTGTCATCACTATTCCTCCCAAGAGACACCTGCCTCCTGTTCCTCCACGAGGTAGCAGCTTACCTCAGCTCTGCTCTGCTCATGCAGCTAATAGCAAGGACAGGTCCCCACAGTCCCCACGCAGCGTCCCAAAGGGAGAAGCCAAAGCTGCAGGGAAAATAAAGACCAGCTTACAACGTGGCTTACATAGCAATAGGCTTTGCATTGTGGAGAGGAGTTTGGGGATAAAATCCTTGTTCTACTCACTTCTGTTAGCATTGTAAGATGGTAACTAATAAAAAATGCTGAAAATTACATGTTCACTGTTAGATCTCTGAAGAAACGCACCACTGAGATGGATAGCAGCACTTTGCATTCCCTGTGACGCTTTTCTTAGGGTTCTGCAGACCTGGGCATGGGGGATTTTACCAGCTACAATGGGTTCACAGGGGAGAGGTCTTGTTTAGAAACCTAAGAGATGGAATTTTATTTCAGCTACATTTTTCTTCAATGATGAAAAACAGGGTTTTGGTTGGTTGGTTGGTTTTTTCTGAATGCAATAATGCAGCAATAACTGAATTCTGCACTGTGTTTCATGTCCCCAGAATATCAGGGTACCTGTTTAACTGTGGCAGAAATAAACGTACTTCCAAAACATGCAGGACAAAAATCCTGAGCATCCAGCATCCAGGCCCCAAGGGCTCCCACAGGCCTGGCTGTCCCCGCCTGCCCCTGGGCTTCCCCCACCTGCCTGTGGCCCAGGACCCCATGTCAGCCCCCCAAGGACATCAGTCCCTGCCCCAGCAACACCACAGCGGGCCCACGTCCCAGCTCATCCTTGACCTGTCCCCAGGGCAGTGCCCAATGTCCAGGGCCACTTCCCCACCAGCTACTGTGAAACAAGGGAGGGGAGAGCCTGCCTGTGCTCCAGGACCCGCTGCTCCTGCCCGGGGATCAGTTTGTGCCCCTGCCACCTCAGCCAAGGAGCAAGCCAGGGCTCTGGTGCAAGCAGGCAGCCGTGATCTCTGCAGACACATGTTCTTTCCAACAGATCAGATCCAGAAAGGAGTGCCAGCAGCCCAGTGACAAACAACTGCAAACAAAAATTAGGGCAAATCCCCAAAGCAGAGAGATTTCAGGATGAATCCCTGTTTCTCAAGACTCTTTTTTTTTTATTCACTTTGTTGAAAAATAAACTTTCTTGTATGAGGGGCTCTGTTGGGACACAAATCCTCTGGCTTAAAAATTCTCCAAAAAGGGGTCCGTTGAAGGAAAAAATGCATGCAGCCCTCCCATCCTGCCACAGATATTTACAAGGCTGTTTTGGAAGAGTCACTCCAAAAGAAGAAAGATACTAGACCCACGGACTGAGTACTTGGGGTTCCGTTTTGCCATCTTTTATTTGCTTCTGAGGTCTTGATGGTTCAGCCCAGGTTTCCTCTCACTCATGTGTAATGGCAAGGACATTACTGGAGAAGCCAACAAGACTGTCCCAAGCCCTGCGTGAAGGTGCAGAGCAGAAGGTACATACCTGCTCCACAGTGGTCTTGTGCCCTCTGGCTTTGTGGGTGAACCGCGTGCCAGTCTGGTCCCACAGAGTAATTCAGACTACTATGAACACAAGCTGGAGAACCACTGGCCCAGAATGGAAAAGAGACAGTAACAGGGCATAGCAAGAACGAGCATTTCAGCTGGAGCCTTCCTTTGCTCAGCGGAGTGAGAACTGCTCATACGGGCTCTCTGCTCCCCAAAAAATTCTCCAAGAGGGCCAGGTCCACCCTCTCAACACTAGCACATAAGCTTAGGGATATTTTATCCTTAATGAGTAATAAGGTTACATCTTGGCATGCTACTCGCAACTCACATGCATTATGTAGTTGCGCATACATTTTTACCTCATACCTGTTAGCCTTTATCACATTATATTGATTGAGGAATACCTTTACTCTTCAGCACTGGCTTAAGCAATGATGTTTTTAACCATGAGCTTTACACAAAAGCCTTATTCTGCCTTGATGGCAAAACATTCTCTTCTGACTGCAGATTTTTCATAACTACCTATGTTTATACTGCTACACTACAGGCCTATCCTCTGGATCCAACATCCCTTTCACATCTAAAGTGTTCAGAATTACTATGTTAACCCATCTGCTCTTATAAGCAATGCTGTCTTTATAATATGACATACTACCAAACACAATGGAAACCGAAATACAGTTGGAAAAGTTGAGCATTCTGCTACATCAAAAGACAAAATTTAATGGAATGATACCTGCACAATGAGTTTGGATTCTCTTCTTGCAGGATGCTAGTAGTCTACACTAAGAGCTGGTTGGGAAGAAAAAAAAAAACCCAAACAACCCAGAAAATTCTCCGTGATCCTTTTTAGTCGTGCATTCAAAGTAAGATTTTTTTTTTTTTTATCAACAGTAAGGTATCTGTACATATGAATCAACCATATGCGTAATTCATAAATTCATACTCTGAACCTCTCCCAGTTGTAGAGACCTGGCCCACATGAGCAAGTTGCAGTGGTTTAACCAAGTAAGTTTTTTTTTAATTGACTCTATGAACAAAGTAATATACACATGGTCATTTGCATTCCTTTGATTTATCAAATAAACATACTTCAGCTAAGAGAAATAAATCACGTGACATCATCTCTGGAAAATACTTGATCAAAATGGCTTTTGAAAAATCCAAGTGAAATGGGTGCAACTTCTGTTTGTAGATTAGTTCCTTTGTATTAAGACTCCCTTCCCTGAAGATGTCACTGTGCATGCAGCTTAGCTGATTTTCCTATGAGGAATGTGGTTGTACATTTTACAAAATTAGCAGTACTTCTCTATTTTTTAATCTATAGATTTTAAAGTGCTTTAAAAAGGACAAGCAGTTATCATGTGGTTTAAATTCATAGGAACATTCAAATGAACCAGGGGATGTACTGCATCAAAAGCCAAGGACACTTGGTGCTCTTCAAAATATTACTCAAGGAAAACTCAGGGATAGGGAGATGAAGTAGAATTACCCAAAGCAACATGGTAGGCTGACAGCAGGGCTAGGAATTGAAATCAAATATTCCAATTCCCAATCCACTGCACATGTTTACTAGATGCTATGTCCACCCCACCATGGTCAACTGAAAGTACTGACAAAAGAGTTAAAACTAATGAGAGTAAAACAAATAAACAAACAAAACCCATCCCTAATTCCAACTCAAGAGGCTGCTCAGAAAGCCTCTGCATGAGTGAGGACATATCTGTTTCTATTCCAGAAATTTAGTATACGAGAATCTGCTTTATCTTCTAAAGAATAGCTGCCACATTTGCTTATAGTCTTGAAAATGCAGAATTCCTCTACTAAATCAGTGGCATTAAACCCCACACACCTAGACACAAGATCAACAGTTCGGCAGAGAGGTTTCACATGAGTATGCACTACACCTACAGTACGGGCAACAACACACGGAGCCCAGAAACAATTGCCAAAACTCAGCGTGTTTCCAAAACTGCTAGAGAAAGAAAGAGGATTTGGCATGGCTGGGAGAGCATCCTCAAAGGAAAAACAAAACAAAACAAAACAAAAGGAAGTCACTGTTTGAAGTTGCAGAAAGTGTACTGAAGGTGAGTTATATTTTATTTCATTAAAATATATTTCAAAAACATACTGTGTAAAAGAATTAGGATTCTCAATAATTTATTATTTACATTAGCAAATTCTGTTCGACTGTTATTCTATTGATAGGAATGAAGTCAGCAGAAGGGAGTTGTATCAACTTCTTCAGGATCAAGCAAGCCCCTTTACCAAGAAACAAGTCCAAAATGCATTCCTTTCCATTTCGATCCCTTCAAATTCCTGTTTGCAAATAGATCACAGAAAGCTCAATGAAAGGTCACGTTGGCGAGTGTTGAGCACTCACAGTGATAGCCGGGATTTCGGAGCGCTCTGCAAGAGAGAGACCCCAAGGAGATTTTAACGTTGCACTACTCAGTAGTCAAGAGGCTGCAGGGTTCAATCCCGCTCTTGCTCCCGCTGCCCTACCTCCACCAAAATCCATGGTTTTACATGACGAGGCCTGTACCCGGCCCCACAGGCAGATCTCGGAAAGCTAGACAGACTCCTTGAGCCAGGCTGGCAGCGGAGAGAGCATTTTTCCTACCACTGTAGACACACTGTAGCTTATCATTCTTTTTCTGTCCAAACACGACGTAAATCTCATTGTCTTCCTCCCCATCCCCTGGGGAGAAATATGCATAGGGAATTATCTCTCTGATGTAAACAACTGTAAGCACTGTTCACATTTGCTGGTCCTCATGAAAAAAAAAAATCATATCCAAGTGCCTGCCATAGCTTTGACCATTCTTAGCAGGGGGCAGCTCGGCTTTCCCATCAGCTTTCCAGATTTCTGAGATCACACGGGTACCCAAACATGCACAGTCCACTGCAGTGCCAGCTGCTGTCTGCTTTACCGTTCCAGGAAAGAGTAGTCGCCTCTTCAGTGATTGTATAAAACCCCATGATTAAAAGAATTAAAGTGGTCAGGTCATATGTTCTGTTTCCTGGAGGCACTCAATGGTATTGCCGACCTCTCGTGTAAGGCACCAGTCATCCAGCAGCTGAGCAAAAATTGACCTGCAAGACCTCCATTAAGCAACCACAGAGGGAACTGACAAAATTCAGCTGGTTTGCTCGCCTTCTCGCTTACATAGCATAAAAACTGGTCATGCTATCTGGGGAAGTTTCTGGTGGTATCCTAAAAAGAGGAAGCCTCGACTTGAGCTGCAAGCCAAGGAGCATGGGTGACAGCATACTACAGCACAAGTTTCCGATGGCTGCGTCAGAGTGGCAGTTCCCACAGACACCGTAGAGATTTCCTCGAGCCCCAAGAGGCCTCTGCTGCCTTGCTTTCACAGAAAACGAGTTTGTTGTCACCAGCGAAGCAGTTACCTCCTTACAAGATGTCTCCATAACACAGAGTGGAGGGCCAGACTACAAAACCCAGCTTTGTGGCATACTTGCTGCAACTTCCCTGGTGTTGGTCTTGCCCACAACAGCCTTATTCACAGAGATGCAACGCCGGAGATAGCAGAGCCTATGGACGAAGAGGTTGGCCAGATGCTGGCTGACTGCATCACTGAGCAGCCTCAGTCCAGAATATCAGTCTCAAATGGGACCAGGTGGTAGTACGTCAAATTGGTGACATAAGCTGTTGGATCATCACTGTCTTCTAGCTCTGAGGTAAATTCACTAACACTTTCAAACCTAAGGAGAAATAAATAAATAAATAAATAAGTAACACCAGAAGACATGATGTAATTAATGTTCATTTAGAAAATCAAAGTCAAAGGAATTGGAAGAAAAGTACTGAGGAAGAGGGCGAAGGTTAGGATATCTGAAGACTGACCCCTGGAAATTTTGAGAAAAGGCATTTGTGAGGGGACGACTTGGAAGAAGGGCTGCAGGCAAGAATGCTTCTGCTGGTACTGCAAGTTAAAGCTCTGAGTAAACTAATATGTGGACTTGCTTCACACCAGAGCAGTGCTGCAGTAGAAGTGTTTCTAATGCTGTTTGCTTCAGCTTTGTGAAGTTCAATTTGCAAGGCAAAGATCCAGAGTCCCAGCTCTTTTTTCCAAAGCTTCAGTATCTCACTCCTGCTCCAGGCAGCCTGAAATTCGAATTCGTACTAGAATTTGTCAAGGAAGGTCCATGCAGATCAACTACGAATCATGAAGCTATAGTTTCTCTGACATCAACCTACATATCATTTCGCTATCATAACCTACTGGAGACACCAGCAAAGGCATCTACTGTCACTTTCATAAACAAAGATTCAACACTTCCTAGAAAGAATTGGGAAGTAAATGGAAATTGCTTTCCATGTCCTTAAATAAGCAGAAAGCCTGTTTCTTTATAACCTATGGAAATGAGTGGGCTGAAGAGATTGCTTTCAGTAAAACACAATGGCTATTCCCTTCTAAAGCTGTGCTAAAACACAGCTGTGCAGCTAGGAGAACTAGGAGAGCAAGTTCTCATCTCTACAGATAGCTGTCTTCAGTAAAAGGGGCTTTTATGGCTCCTCTCTAGTATGATGCTGACTCTTCACAGCACTTGTCATTATAATACCTGAACTTCATATCTCATGACACCTGATTACCACATTGCACTTAAAATTAGCCAGATCAAAAAACATCATTAATTTGTTTTCAGGCCGCAAGGCTCCCCTCCTACTAATGAATGAATGATTTCCTGGGACACAGCCTTTCTTGTCAGGCAGTTCTGGATACGTCTACAATGAGATGTTTATGAGTCTAGAAGAGCTTTCACTGTGGTATGGGAAAATCTTCACAGGAAGTACCCAGTGCTGATCCCATCCACACCTCCTCCTTCCCATGCCCATGTGTACATGAATAAGCCAAGCCAACGAGAACCATGGTGCATGTGAGCAAATCATCTTGTTACCCCCAACTTTCAAAGCTAATAGTGAGGAAGGAAGGAAGCAGCAAGTGGGCTCTGGAAGACTGCAGCTGAGGTCCACATCCTTCTATTTTGTTCTCACAGCACGTGGCGGCAACACGAAACGCCTCAGTTCCCCCCAAAAAGCAGAAAGGAAACTGCCTTTGTTTCCCATCTGAACTTGGATTCTCACCCTTTCACTTCACAGGTACCTTCTGTATGAGGCCAAACGTCTAACACAAATAGGAAACAATGACCACGGTGTCCTTCCTCCAGAGCCTCACTGTCCTCCCCATGGCATGAGACTTGGGTTTTGACAAGCCAAGAACATCCGAATATAAAGAGCTTCCCAAATTTAGTTTCACTTGTTTTGGTATTTTCCTTCCCACTTCCTAACTCCTGTGTTGTAACCTGAACTTCTGCAAGGATTACCCACTGTCTCACGCCTACTCTCAACCAGAAGGCATCAACCTGTTAAAACCTACGCTTTCTTCAGTTACATACGTTCCTGTTCCAAGGAGGCTTGAATTTCTGCAGTAAGAAAACATTTTACTTCTTCTCTGATAGCCTAGCAGTTAAAGGCAGTCACCGCAGGCCAGAGATTAAACCTCATCTCAGTTCAAGCAAGGGACTTGAAGAACTGTCAAGTTTCTCTTTCTCACAGTCTCTCTTTAATATTTTGAAAGAACTTGCATTCATTCTGATAGAGTGAGGAAAAAAAATTAAATAGAAACTCAAAAATTGCACAAGATGGAAAAACAAATCCTAACCTAGCTCTGACTATAGGACATGTCTCTAAACTTTTTAGGCTGGCATACCTCAGCTCTCCAAATAGCAGATAAACAGATGAAGCTTTAAAATAATTTTGTTTAAAACTGCATCTCACCTACACATGAACTAATTAGACTCCTTTAGTGAAGTGAGGGAACTGCAGACATTCCTCTAACTTCGCCCTAGAGAGCCCTAAGAGTCATGTATTTCAGAGGACCCAAAGAAGAGTGGTAGGGTAAACAAACAGATAAATCTCCTGCTCCCATCTCTCCCCAAAACTTTCTTTAGAAGCATCACGGGTTATTTGATAGCATGGTCTATGCATCCTGCAATGTACGGACACAGCTCTGTCTTTTCCACACTTCTACCTGGCCCTCCTCACCTCTTTTAACTATGAGGACCACAACATTTTTTGAGCAGAAACTCATGGATTTTCTCCTGCAGTGTTGCTGCTATGCTCTTTACTTAAAACAAAACAGAAATGAGACTGAACTTTGAATGTTTATTACCCTCATTCCTCTACTCCCTCCAGGCTGTTTGCTTGTCTGCATGTGTGGGAACACGTGCAGAAGGTATTTGACTCAGTATCTCGCAAACACTCCACAGATCACATTGTGCTGTCTTACGAACTGCTAGTGATCCAGAAACAACAGATTATGAAATACCAGTGGGGCAGACAGAATGAAGAAAGCAGAAGAGGAGTCAAGAAGGCTATTCAGATTCTGCTCTCCTTCTCTTGTCAACTGTTTAAAAGTAGATTATTACAACTGGAAGGCCCCACCGATTTTGTGGTTCTTCAGCTTCACTGATAGGGTACTACAAGCAGCAAGTGAGGTACAAAGCAGTGGCACTCACACGCTGTGGTTAGGCAGAAAGCTTTCCTTGCCACTAAAAAGGAAGCATGGGCACGAAAGTCTGCAAAGCACTGCTCTGGCGTGCTCGTACAAAACCGAACCAAATAAACCAGGACTGTTTACTACAGCTAGCAGCTGTATAGGAGACCCAACAGTCAAAATGCTTTTGCGCTGTTACCAACAGGTCTTTTTCCCAAAATAAACTCTGCAAACTACTATGGACAAGCAGAGTCCTAAATGCTCAAACTGCTGCCCTTGCTATTTTTTCCCCAAAGTACCTTGACAGACACACTGTTCTTCACAAGGGCCTACTTCTTGTGCTGTAAGACAACCTTCTTTATAATTTTAATGTCTGTTAATGCATTAGAGTTGCTGCTCACATTCGCCAGGAAGGAGAGGGAAACAAGGTACATAGAAGCTAATGGATTGGACAGCTGTACTCTTCACTGGGTAAAAGACTGGCTGGATGGCTGGGCCCAAAGAGTGGTGGTGAATGGAGCTAAATCCAGTTGGTGGCCTGTCACAAGTGGCCTTCCCCAGGGCTCGGTACTGGGGCCAGTTCTGTTGAACATCTTTATCAGTGATCTGGATGAGGGCATCGAGTGCGCCCTCAGTAACTTTGCAGATGACACCAAGTTAGGCGGGAGTGTTAATCTGCTGGGGGGTAGGAAGGCTCTGCAGAGGGACCTGGACAGGCTGGTTCGATGGGCCGAGGCCACTTCTATAAGATTCAACAAGGCCAAGTGCCGGATCCTGCCCTTGGGTCACAACCCCATGCAGCGCTACAGGCTTGGGGAA
>NW_009259976.1:254220-275119 GCF_000687185.1 Egretta garzetta
GGGGGTTGTTTAGCCTGGAGAAGAGGAGGCTGAGGGGAGACCTTATTGCTCTCTACAACTGCCTGACAGGAGGCTGTAGCAAGGTGGGGGGGTTGGTCTCTTCTCCCTGGTAACAAGTGATAGGACAAGAAGAAATGGCTTCAAGTTGCACCAGGGAAGGTTTAGATTGGATACTAGGAAAAATTTCTTCACTGAAAGGGTGAAGGGTAGCCAAGCACGGGCTACCCAGGGAAGTGGTCGAGTCCCCATCCCTGGAGGTATTTAAAAGACGTGTAAACGTGGCACTTAGGGACACGGTTTAGTGGTGGACTTCACAACATTAGGTTTACTTGGTTAGGTTGGACTCAATGATCTTAAGGGTCTTTTCCAACCTAAATTATTCTGTGCTGCTTCTTGTTAACTCACAGGAGTAACCCCAGTATAAACACGGTGTGAGACAACAGCCCAGCTCCTCTCATCACCTTATGTACTTGCAGTACCTGAACAGATCTCCTCCCATCTAAGACTAAAAAGCACAGGGGAAGCATTTTCTTTTCCTATCAAGAGTAGGATTTCATTTTCCTGGAAAAATTATGTCTCTAATTTCACTATCTCTGTGCTGCTTTTGCATTGCCTCCCATGAATGTCTCTCCCATGGACTGCAAGATGCTTGTGACAAGGGTGGCACCATCCTAAAAATGCATACCTAGTACTGGAGTGAATTTGCCAGAAAGGCAACATTTCCAATGCCACATCCTCTGCTGCTCGCCTGAAAGACAGAGGTGCAAACAGCCCTGGCAGGGGAAGGCACCTCTGTAACAAAACCAAAGTATAAGTGCAAATGCATTTATTTACCACCTTTCCTTTCAAAAGGACTGCAGAGCATTCCAAGAACTGTGCATAAGTGGACTATTTATGCCACATGGATGCTGAGCACCCTGGGTTCACCACATTTTGCAATAGTATGGTGTATGGCCAACTAAAATTAGAAAGAAAATGAAGGAAGCAGAATGCAAAACAACAGAGTAAGCAACTCCAACTTGAAAAAATGCTATAGTTTCTTTTGCAACAAGTATAAGACTTTTCAGCTGATGGATCACTGGGTAAGTAGAGCTGCAGGCTGCAACAGCAAACCAGTGCAGCGGGACCTGGGGGAATGAATGCCACCTGCTGAAGCTCCAAGTGCTTCTCTCCAAAAAATACAGGTTTGCTTTCTAAAAATGTCTGATTCAAGTACATCAGCAGCCAAAACCCAGAAATCATACAAAGTTTAATGATGCTGAAAGGAAAAAGTTCCCATCTGAGGATATACAAGTCCACAAGGAATTAACTCTGACTTCAGAGTAGAAAACACCAACCCCATAAATCCAATTTTACAGAGACCAAAAAGGAACTGCATAGGATTTTGAAAGATTTTAAAGCTTCCTTTCTGGGCTACTAA
The DNA here is from genome assembly GCF_000687185.1 of Egretta garzetta. Lineage (NCBI taxonomy): Eukaryota > Metazoa > Chordata > Aves > Pelecaniformes > Ardeidae > Egretta > Egretta garzetta. The sequence goes on from NW_009259976.1 coordinate 255,641, forward strand.
CCTACATTTAAAGCAACAGTATAGAAAAGCTTCTGCTTTTAAAAAAAGTTCAGTTTTTACAAAAGAGCTGTGCTACACAAGTGCCATTATCTCCCAGCTATTACCTCTTGGCTATGAAATACAGCTACAGGATGGGCAAATTTAGGGCACCATGTAAAACAGACATTTGAAATTCATTAACGTCTTGACTCTTAACTTAACATCCTTTGGGAAGTTAAAATACAAATGCACGAAGCCAGGCTGTTATCCTAAATTTATTTCTTCCGCCATGGTTTCTGAGAAACCATGCCTACCATACAGTTTTTATCATATTAGTATTTTCTGGTCTTAATAGTCTCTGACTTCAATGGGATGGCAGTTAGGTGAGGGCAGTTTCTGATCCCAGAGCACTAAGTTTTGCTTGGGCTGCAGCACATTTTTAAAATCAAAACATTTGCTTTTTTTTTTTTAATCAAAAACTCTTAACTAATCAAAATAAGTCAGGAAAAGGCTTTCTTTGGTAATTTGTTCCTATTATTTGTCACTCCCAGTACTAAAGAGTGATCCTATGAACTACGACAACATTGACCTTACAGAATTACCTCCAGTGTGTCACTTCAGCCTCATTAATACAAGCTTATAAGCTTAAATGCTGTTAGCAAGGTCAAGGTTCAAAACACAAAGTGATAAGTTAATAGAAAGACTTCAAGAAATTACACTGGAGCCAGAGATACACTCCAGCCCCCGACAAAATCTTGTCAAGCTCTAAACCCTTCCACAGACTGGCAATGACCACATTTCAAGTGTGGCAAGACAGAGCGCTGCATTCAAAGATAAAGCCTCCGTAAGGCGGTTAGTATTGTCACTGCTCTAATGAAAAAGTAGATCAATGTTTCTCATTAAAAATACTTAAATGCTTCACTACCTGAATCTCACTGACATATCAATCATCTGCTATGACAGAAATCTGTAGGAGCAGACTTCCATCGATACCCATCTGTCAATACAGTCACTGACTTAAGACCTAGATGAAAGCCCTACTGGTCACAGGTCTCTGACCCTGGAATACCTACGTGCATTAGGAGGCAGAATTTACAAATAAGACTAGCCTAACTTCCCTCTCCCCGAATGGGATACACACGCTTCACCGAGTCCCAGCACGCCACAGCACCTGAGCAGCTGCTGAGCTTCCTTCCATTACATTCAGGGGTGTGCTCCCCTCCTCCAAGGATGGTGTTTTGCTTCCCAAATAAAGCATAGCCTTCGCAGGAGGATATTCCATTTGTAAGGACGTTCAAGCTTCCAAATTTGGGCTCAAACCAGCTCTCATGGCAGTCACGAGAGAAAGAAAAACTCCTCTATTCCCACCTGGCAGGACCCCTATGACAACCACAGCTTTTTTTTTTTCATACACCGAGGACAGAGCTCCTTGGGCTCAATCATTCCCACCAACAGCCGTTTTATCCATTTTAATAGAAAGAGCTGTGAAGCATTAGCAATCAGGCCCAGTAATCTTTACCCAGTCAGAATGACAGCTGTACCAGTCTTCCTCCTAGACAGAGGATAACATTTTGCTAGGGCGGGTGGGAAAGCTAGAGTTTATCTGAAGGTGACAGCATTACTCATGCACAAACCCCACTTACAAGTGTTCTGCTGAATCGACGTCCAGGTGCTTCTCTTTTCCATTGGGTATACTGTGGTCAATGACTATTGTTTCAGTGTTGGCTAAACAAAATCCATTTGATCGCATGATTTCTGTTGGGAGAAGAAAGAAAACAAGATGAAACCCCTCCCAAAAGCTGGAAAACAACTGTGTAGCATATATAATTGATATGGTTATGAACCAAGATGTATGTGTGTGACACTGAAAATCTGCACATGAAAGTGCCAGTGCTTAAGTGATTTTATTCACATATCCAATTCACGACACAGAGCATTTGAAGCAAGACCCAGTTTCAGCCAGTGGCAAAATTCCTATCACCCTTAGCAGAATGGCAGCCCATCCATATATTGCAACCTGCCACTACCAAAATATAATTCTATTTTTCCTGGACAGTCCCAGGCTTAAGCCAGTTAAAAATCAAAAAGACAGGAAAAAGGAAATAAAGAGTGACCTTCCCCGTTAATTCAAACACCATCTTTAAGTCACGTAAGGCAATACTGGCTTCTACACTGCCTTCAACTCTGCTTATTTGTTTCTCACTGTGCAAAAAGCCTCCAATCCAGAATAGCTAAAATCTACACCTAATTCCACTTACTTACACAATGACTTACTGCCATGGGGACAGTTTATAATTAAAGGATAGTATATGATGTGAATGAGAAGTTAATCCACGTCTGTGCTACATGGAAAGGCAAACTAGGCAAGTCACCAGGATGTCTTTCGGTCACACAATCTTAGGTGAAGCTAGGGCCACCACTGAATGAACATACATCTCAGTATAAATCAGCACTGACTTAAGCGGGATCACTCATGATCTGCCTCATGGTACAAGGACCCTGTGTTACAGCCTTGCATTATCATCACAGACAAAAGGAAATCAGTCTGCGGCAGAAAATATGGTAGGCACAAAACATATGTACAGGGAAGCCCTAAGACCTTGCCTCAAAGAGACCCAATCTCAACTACACAGTTCAAGTAATGAGCAGGAGAGGAGAAATATGACAGGTGATTTTTTTAAGCGTACATTTACACATTCCTACATTAAGGTAAAGCCAGAACTCGCTTCCCTATTTGTCTTGAGAAAGTGATCTTTGACTTTTAGTCTGTATTTTATTGCAACTCACTTTAGCAGAATGCATTTGGTGGTGGTAGAAAAAAAAAACAACACCACTGAATCTCAGTAGTATCACACTTCGGTCATGACTCATCTTGAACCAGCATCATACTGCAGAATAAGATTTACACCATAAACTCAAATTCAGCTTTCATCTAAGAGGACAGCCCTTTCTCTCTTCCCCATCACATACCACTCTGAACAGGACCATGTGGGGGACAATCAGTTTTTTTCAGGGAATACAAAACATTTTGGCTGCTTTTCTAGCCTGCAAGCCATGTAGAAAGCTGCACTATGACTAACGTGAATACCACAGTGTTTTCCTGGTGTCCTTGACATGACCTAAGAGTTACAGCATTCCACTGCTGTGTAAATGGCTTCAGATGTTAACATTTACTGCCATCTACTGACAACGCCACCAGACACTGAAACCACTTCCAGGGTGCAACATTCAGATGAGGCAAATATCAATTATCATCAAATTTCCGCCTGTGTTCTTAAATTCTTTGCGGCAATCACTTCAATGATAAAACTAATTACCAGAAGATGCCTTTGGATAGCTTCATAGGTAGGGAAAAGCTTCCTCCAATTAATTAGGTATGACTCATCTCTACCAAAATTAATTCAGAATTAAAACATGTTATTATTCAGCTAACGTGGTTTCCACAGCTCCTCCACATGCAGGCTGGCAGGAAGGTTCCCTTTGCTGCTAGCCACCCTCACGCTGAATTTAGGTTCATCTTGACGATCTTCTCTCGGTTGTACCCACTACGTGACACTCTCAGTCACGCATACACAGAGTGTGTGTGCTATAAGGGGCTACGCACCCTCACAAAAATTATATGAAACCCTTCCAAAGAGCAAAAAAGCCCTAGGCCAGAGCAAGACTGCAGTTTCAATTGGATGCAATTCCAAATACATTTACTCTTGACGCTTGCCTGTTTGCGAAAAGAACAAGGTATCACTGACAGAAGCCGCCCTTCAAAACATTTTTCCAGGGATGGGGCCTCTACTATCTCTCTGGGCAACCCGTTCCAGTGTTTCACCACCCTCGTTGTAAAGAATTTCTTCGTTATATCCAGTTTAAACCTACCCTGGTTTAGTTTAAAACCATTACCCCTTGTCCTGTCAGGAACATACACGTGAGGAATTTTACCTGAGGTTTCCACATCAACTCAGGACACCACCCAAACCTCCCTAGCCTCAGACAGGGTGCGAGATGCATGTGTTGGCTCCCGTCTCTGGCTCCCAGGAAGCCAGACCTACCACACCCCCCTTTGCCCTGGGGGCCCTTCTTTATAATCCCGGTGCTGTGCTGCAGTCTGGGCTTGGGGGGGCCTGCAAGAAGGCACCAGCCCACATGGGCTGGCAAGACCACGCTTCTCACTGAGGCTCTGTATTACGTGGTACGCTTCTAAAGAGTTATAGGTGGGCTCGTAAACCATTAAATTAAAGGAATATTTATTTAACAGACGACTAGTTCGCTTACAACCAGAGGTCAAGATCAATTACAAAAAGCCTACCCTGTGTATAATACCGATCCTTAAGACACACTGTTCACACCTTGAGCACGCTGACATGCTGACTGGCCATTAACAGGTACCCTGTTAGTACCTAACAAAACTGATACCAGTTTCATGCTAAACACTTTATGCACCTTGGAGGACTATGTAGTATTTCACTTTATTTCGCTCCCTGAAGTAAACTCTTCTGGTGACACAAAACCAGCAGTTGCCATTAGGCTCAAATGGAATGTTTCAGTATAGAAACACAAAACCAGGCACGCCCCAAGCTCACAAACATTTTAGCAACGGTCAGCTGGAGATGAAGAGGGGAAAGGCTGAAAGAATAGGCAAAACCAGAGTAATACTGCTCTCCGTTTTACCCACCAGCAATCTGTGGTTTAGAAATTTCCTATGTCTCCACCTGTGACAGGTCTCAATGTACTTTTCCTCTACTTGCTTGCCTAATTCCTTTTTGAAGTCATTTATGCTTTCAGTTCCACCGTATCCTATGACAATGAGTTCCACTTCTTAACTGTGCTCCGTATGGAAACAAAACTATATTCTAACCTCTCTTTGTTTAAAGCCTGTTGTCTGTCAATGTTATTGGATAACCTATAGTTCTTGTTTCGTGAGAAGTAACAGGGTAATTGACCTCCTTCTATTCACATCTTTGTAGGCTTCCATCACATCCCCACTCTGTCGCCTCTTCTCAAAGTTGAAGTGTCCTTCTTTATTTAACCTTTTTCTTAGAGAAGCTGTTCAGCGATTTGAATCCTTGTCCTTTATTTGTATGCTTTTAAATCCTATTATATCCTTTCTGAGATGGAGAGACCGCAATTGCGCACACTATATTCAAGGAGGGGTGGTGCTCCTTTCTTCTGTTCTCCCCTCCTTTCCTAATAGTATCTAATATTCTCACTGCTGGTTTTGCTCACTGCTTGTTACTGAGCTTACATTTTCACAGAACTGTATCAATAGCCTCAAAATCTCCTTCCTAAGTGGTAACAGCATTATCATACGTGACGATAGCGATGATTCTATTTTTCCTTACATCCTCTTCTTTGCCTTTATCAGCCTTCAACTTCATCTGCCGCTTTACTGCCTGACTGCATGTTGCATATTATGTCAAGGCTAATTATATGTTTTATATTATAAAGCAGACTATGGAAAACTATCTTTTGAAATGCTGGCGGAGAAAGAATAAGGGGAACGGCAAATAAAGTCATTTTCATTTTGTAATTCTTGTGTCAAATGTAGGAAGCTAACAACTCTTACCTGATATTTTAACTGGACTTTGGAAACTTGGCTGAATCTTATGGACATTATCATTTTTTAGAACTTGGTCCAAAGGAGATCTCTCAAAGAACGTGAGGACGACTTCAGATCTTGAATACTTAGAAAGAGAAAGAGACATCCATCTTTACCAATAGTTTCATTTGTCTCTCTTCTCCCTTTCCACCCCTTCATATTACAACAGAATGATGTATTACGAGCAACAGCCTGGAGAAATCATCACACACTTCTGGCACTCAGCACATCTCCAAGCTACTCAATAAATCGCTGCTTCTTTTAGAGTTTGGCAAAGCCCACCACTTTCTAATCTGCATGAGGGCGCGTGTCACCACCGAGGAGGAGTCGAGCTGGGTTAAATGTGGAACTTGGCTTACTCACCTTCCAGGGCATGTTTATAACAGTCTTCAGAAGCTTTTCCACTTCATTAAGTCTGGCTTCTATATCATGGGCTTCTTTTATTGTGATGAGCCCTAGAAGCAAAGTAAACAGATCGTGAGCATAGACAAAAGCACACTTTGACGCGCGCACACACTTCAGCAGCCAGAAGCAGCCGCTCAAGAAGACGTGGCACGACCTCAGACTTCATGCCTCCCAGAAATGTCTTTTAACCCACACTGATGATAAAGCACGTGCCCCAAACTGAGGTTGGTATAGTCACAAGCAGAGTTGCAAGCCTGACACAAATTCAGCTGTTTATGATCATACTTAGGAGTTGCAAGACGAGCAGAAGCAGAACCACCCACTGCCTCACCCACAGTTGCACGACACAGCATTCCCAGCACTGATAATCAAACATCGCATTTTCTGCTCCCAAGAACCATGATTCATCCTTTTTTTTCTGTCAATAAAAAGCAAAAGAAAACCCAAGAAAACAAAAAACCACAACCCACGGATAAGAGGAAAAGACTAAACACAAGCTAAACAAAAGGCTTTGAGGGCAGTCTTTTATTTCTCTGAATGTAAGCCACAGGGAGCGGCCCAAGGGAGATTTCTCAGTATCATCTTCTTCAAGAGCAAAACAACTTTTTTGATTTTTTTTTTTAATCACTGAATTATCACAGCGCTGCAGGAGGGATTAAAACAGAATTTTTGCTGTCCAGTGTCCAGAATGATGCTTTACAATGTTTCTGACTTTGAATTGCTCAATATGGGGATCTTCAACTGTAACACCATATTTCATATGTATAACCTGCAGGACATCTGTGTCTTCCCTCTCATCTAGCAGACTCAGGGAAATATAGCACAGGTTATATGCACGTATATGAGAAGTAAGCCCCAAAATCTTGCACCCCTCTACAAAGATCAGAAATAAAAGGGTTGGCAACCTACTTTTCCTAACCCAACCATTGTTTCACCTCTGTATTTGGGACGCTTTTCTAAGGAACAGAATACACGCTTGAAAACGAAATACCAAAGAGACTATTAAATTTAACAAGCTTCACTGGTTAAAAAAAAAAATACAAAAAGCTGGAGCAGAAAAAGGACCAATAAATCAAAACCATCAAAACTAAAAATCTGCAAAGCAGTCTCTGAGAAACCACTTTGATATACTAAAACTGTGTTAAACACTAAGTGCATCTCCATCTTCCTATTCAAAAAGCAAACGTACAAGAAGAGCCACCAAACATGCACCATGTGAGGGCAACAGCCACAAACAGTTTCAGTCTGCATCAACCTTTGTCGTTTGTTGCCAACCGAGCTAGGATCCCATACAAACTTCCCAGACAGAAGTGTGACTTTGAAGCTGACAGGTCTCCTCCAATTAGGGCTCTAAATAAAATGGAGATCGCCTCGAGAGCAACCAGGTTTACTTGATGGCTGTCCCACAAAAGTAGTCTGGTTGCATTAAGCCTTTCCATCGCTCGACATGCCCTCATTTTGCCAGGTTTTGTTGGCCTTGCTACCACCTCACGGTACAGCTCCTCCCTCTTACGACCACCGAGCGGAGCATGCCAACAGGCACGTAAGGAAGGCAGCAGCGTACCCTGCTTTGACTGACGTGCGCTGCAATCGCGTGGTTTTGCGTGGAAATTCTCTGAAAGGCTGTAAATGTGAATTAACTCATCTGCATGGGTCCACAGACCGCATATTAGCTGGGTCATGCTTGACGTTACAGACTGTCCTGGTTTCGGCTGGGATAGAGTTAAATTTCTTCATAGTAGCTAGCATAGTGCTGTGTTTTGGATTTAGTACCAGAAGAATGTTGATAACACACTGATGGTTTTAGTTGTTGCCAAGTAGTGCTCAGACTACTCAAGGACTTTTTGAGCTTCTGCTGCTCAGCCAGGTGCATAACAAGCTGTGAGGGAGCACAGCTAGGACAGCTAATCCAAACTGACCAAAGGGCTATTCCATACCATAGAACGTCATGCTCGGGGGGGGTTAGTTAGTTCGGTCGGTCGGCCGCGGGCAGAGTGATCGCTGCTCGGAGACTGCTCGCGGCTCGGCTGTCTTTATCTCAGCCCTCGGCTCTAACCTTTTATTTTCTTCCCGATTCTCTCCCCCATACCACTGAGGGAGGGGGGAGTGAGCGAGCGGCTGCATGGTGCTGAGTTGCCAGCCGGGTTAAACCACGACACAGACCTGCATTGCAGACCAGCATCCCTTCATCTTCCTAACTACTGGGCGTGAGTAGGCCCGGGTGGATCTGCTTCGCCCCTCCACAAGTATGTTCTCATCCCACATCTAAATGAAGTTCAAACCTTTCAAAACAAGCATTTTCATCTTCCCTAAAAAGAAGCTGCCAAATGGCCCCATGACTCAAACACCCACCTACAATGTTAAGACCACACCGTCACCCTGCTGTGGCCCACATCAGAGAAAACAGAGCTAGCCGCCCCAGTGCTGGCTACTGGGGGGTGCCTCCACTTCTCCTGCTGGTCTTGCTCCAGTCCACATAAATACTGACACAGTCGGAGCAGAGGCTGCCCGACTGCAGCTCCCACCTTGCAGGCAAACACCTCAGCGCTGACCCACCCGGGATTCGGCAGTCAACCCCTTGCTCTCAAATCCGCCCTCGACCTCGGACCCTTGCCCAAATAAGCTTTTACTGTTGAAACTAGTATCTTACCAGGAAGAGGGATACTCTCAAACAAATGGAAATACTCAGACGGGGAGAAAAAAAACCACCTCCTTCTCTCATTAGTAGTCAGGGATAGCATCTGCAGCTCCACACGGCCTTTTTATGCTTCAGCAAGAGAAGCTACTAAAATGATCCGAGGGCTGGAGCACCTCTCCTATGAGGACAGGCTGAGAGAGTTGGGGTGGTTCAGCCTGGAGAAGAGAAGGCTGCGGGGAGACCTGATTGCGGCCTTTCAGTACTTAAAGGGGGCCTATAGAAAAGATGGGGAAAATCTTTTTAGTAGGGACAGCTGTGACAGGACAAGGGGTAATGGTTTTAAACTGAAGCAGGTTAGGTTTAGACTGGATATAAGGAAGAAATTCTTTACAATGAGAGTGGTGAAACACTGGAACGGGTTGCCTGGAGAGGTGGTGGAGGCCCCATCCCTGGAAACATTCAAGGTCAGGTTGGACGGGGCTCTGAGCAACATGATCTGGTTAGCAGTGTCCCTGCTCACTGCAGGGGGGTTGGACTAGATGACCTCTAGGGGTCCCTTCCAACCCAAAACATTCTATGATTCTATGATTCTAAGTTGGGCAGGCTGTCAGCCCGTCGCACTGCCACAGATCACCCAGTAGGAGGTTCTACAGCTTCTTGCATTCACCAGGAATTTCCAGCCCTGGTATATTCCTCCTTCCAGCTCTTGGAAAGGCACCAGCTGTGCAAACCCACGCTCTGACTTGGAAACTGGCACAGACGACTTGTAACATCTGACACCATAGAAACTGTTCCTTACTTGAAGGTTTTAGTAATATCAAAACCAAAAGGCAGACGGCGTAGGAAGGGGAGTAAGTGATACATCTGCCTGGGTAGCTTCCTATATACGTACTCAATGATTACAGACATGCAGCTTCGGGGTGTAAAGCTGCTGTCCTTATATGAATTCCCCACATCGGGAATTCAGTTTGGCTGGGCTATAGACTTCCTTTTCATACGTCTACAGTCCAAATACACAGAAACCACTTGACTGGCTATATATATATATGTCTCTCAAACCCTGCAATTTCTTCTGCAGTAGCCGCAAAGTTTGTAAGGCCCTCAATTATCTTAATTCTACAAGTCTGTTTTTAAGAGGTAACAGATGCCCTCGTGGTTTTCAGTCAGTCGTAGTCTATGATGCCGCAACCCGTGGGCTTGCTCGCAACCCCACAGCCACGCTACCCGGAGCAAGGCACTGCCTGCCCAAGCAGCCGGCAGGAGCGGAGGCCCCAGTCCCCGCTCTGGCTCCTCCTCAGCAGTGGCTGACTGGCTGCTGTCATCCACCACAGCACATAGGCACATGAAGAACACTGCGGTTTCACGAGGTGACATCTCCGGTGGCAACCCTGGTTTAAGGTGCTCGCACCCTCCCCTGCAGCTCATTTCCTCTCCCACACCGCAACGCAGGGCTGCCTCTGCTTTGCCGGCACGATTAGGTGAGCGGTGGGGAATACCTCAAACTGCTCTTGCCAAAGGCTTCACCTCAGGAAACCCCCAGCCTTAGCAGAAGCAGCAAGAGACTGCAGGTGAGGATGCCCGATCCAAACACCTTTCTCACCCAGACACTGCGTATTCACCCAAGAAGCCCAACTGAGTTTGAGCAGGAATCAGGACCTGTGTAAAGAAGGGCCACAGAACTGCACCCGAACTTTCCGTCCCTATCCTTCACTATGTGGAGGTTTCTTCCCTGCCTGTTGTCTTTTTCCTGTTTGGAAGCTTTGAAGAGGCAGGGAGAAAAAAAAAAAAAAAAAAAAAAAAAAAAAAAAGCCAGAAACTGGTGTAGGATCTCCAGATGTTGGAAACGCCTGGACAAACAGACACGAGGCACGTGCCAGCTGAGTCTGCAGACAGACCCCAGCACCTCCAACATTCATTAACCCTGACACCAACGCACCACAAGCTGGGTGCACCTGGAGTGCACGGGACTCGCTGGCCACGTATGCAGCATCCGTACAGCAGCTACAACGCGTCCTGAGGCTGTTGTCTCCCTGCCCATGGACCATAAATACTTAACTATTTTTCCATCTGGGGGTTTTAGACACCAAGAACCTTTATTCAGACAGTTTGCTGTAAAAATAAAAATAAGACACCAATAAAGCAAGCAGTAGCCTGGAACCAGTTGCACTTTCTTCCACTTGTTCAGTCATGCAACAGAGCTGAGCTCAGAGCTGGGAAATCTCTTCGTGAGGTCATGGTGAAAGGCTGTTCTCATGCCTTTTCCTCTGCCCTGATCCCTGTCTGACTGCTAATGGAAAACACGCGCAAACTCCTCCCAGGAGAACTTTGCTCTCTGACTTGTTACCCGTACTGTGCTTGGACAATCAGCTGTGTCAGTGCAAGTGATTTAAATGCTGTAAACACCTACGTTTACAGGGCTTGAGGTAAACTGGGGCCCCACTGGCTCCTTTTTCATCACAAACCACATTGCCAAATACCACAAACCTCTAAGATTTCTTCACTCTGTGCACAAGGCAGCCTGCAGGCTGGGTGATGGGAGGGACAACGCAGGCACACCGCCTAAGACAGGGTGTCAGGATATTTGCTTTTAGCAGGGTTCTGCTGCATACACAACTCCCGTAGTCAGTGACCTCATGTTAAGAAAGGAGGCGGCAATCCCTTTGTCATCTTCTCTGCCCCTTTCCTGACCAGAATCCCCAAAGCAGAGCCCTTGAAACTGAAAAGGATTTGCCTGCAGCATGAGGCCACGCATACGTAGCAACTTTATGCATAGCAACACATCCCTGGAAAAACACGGCACAAACAGCACCAAGGGCCTGCAGGTGCTGTTTCTTATGCCTTCTTCCTGCTCTGGGACCCTGGTGCCGGAGCAGCTGCCAGAGGCTGGGAGAGCAGGCCAGCAGCTGCGTACCTGGCACGCTGGCCCACGGCGTGGGAGAGGGGCCCAGAGCTGCAAACGAGCAGGAAACGAGCTCAGCAGAGGAGGAGAATGAACTGGGAGCCAATTCCTGAGGTCAACACACAAGCCTTGCAAGGCTTGTCCTATTACTGCCACGTGAGCCACCAAATCTGCAGCTAATGACATTTTGACAACCGCAGATAACGCACTGCATGCTTCTACCAAATGAAGCGGGACAGGAATCTCGGCATGTGCTCCATGGCTCGTGATGAAATTGCAACGCGGTCCCGACGGTCAGTGTCCATGATGAGCACGCTGTCTCAACGATCCCCTAGTGCCTTCCAAGGAAGAGCAAGTTCATGCCTAAGTCAAGTATGTCTCATATGCCATCTCTCCATGATGACACATAGAAGTCTGTTTTTCTGGAGATGTGTTGCTATGTACAAGACACTATGTATGCATGATCTCAAACTGTGGGCAAGCCCTGTTTCTCCAGTCTGAAGGACTCTGCTTCAGGCTTGTGGTCAGGAGAGGAACAAAGAATGTCCAAGAGATCTCCTACTTTTCCCAAAATCAGTTTGGTATGTACAGGAGGCTGAGTAAGAGCAGAAGCCAAGGTGTACTTTCTGAAGATGTGTGCAAGATGGAATGGCGATGCTCCTAAATGCTGTGTATTTTAGTACGTACATGAAGATTAGAAGATTGCATTGAGCCCTCCTCACCTAATCCTCTCTCCATCCCCTATGGGAAGACTGCAGAGTAGACATCAAAAAAATGAGTAGCAAATAAATCCCAGGAGAAATCTTACTGTGTTCTGCTAACCCACGCTGCAAGGAAGATTTAAGGCCTAGAGATTCAGATCTTGAGCCCATCCTCACCTCTTTGCACAAGCCCATGAGCAGCAGTTAGGGATTTCAGATCTTTAGGGAAGACACATAAGCTGTCTTGCACAGAAGACTGCTACTTTGCTCTCCCTCCTGACCAGACTGCATGGCTTCAACAGGAGATAATGCTCCTTTTCCCCAGTTAAGGTATTCATTAACACTGTGGTGCTCAATCTTTTTTATCTGGTACCCTCATTCCTCCTTCTTTCCCTCAGATATGTTCTAACCCATGTGCACACACGGACAATTCAGGATGCAGGTGGAGCAATAGCAGGAAGGTCCCAGCCACAGGAGGAGGTATACAAAATCACAGAATACTCTCCAGTGGAAGAGATTTCAGGCAGTCATTTGGTTCATCAAAAGCAGGACCAAGTCCAAAGTCAGATGAGGCTGCTGATCTGTCACGTCATCTCATCAAGGTGACTTCTGAATATCCCTGAGGACTGATATTCCACAGAATCATCCAGGAACTGAAGCCACCCAGCTGGGACGTGGACCAGAGCTGAAAAGTGGCGACTCAGCTCAATGATTTCTGCTATTTTGCTCCTTAGTACTGCCTCCTATTTCCCACCTCTGCTGAACTTGGGCTCTTCTCAATCCCACTTTGGCTACCATCTTTCCCTGCTTCATGGGAAGGGATTAAATTCAGTTAGTGGCCGGTCACAAGCAGTGTCCCCCAGGGCTCAGTTCTAGGGCCAGTCTTGTTTAATATCTTTATCAGTGACCTGGACGAGGGGATTGAGTGTGCCCTCAGTAAATTTGCAAAGGACACCAAACTGGGTGGTAGTGTTGATCTGCTTGAGGGGAGGAAGGCACTGCAGAGGGACCTGGACAGGCTGGATCGATGGGCCGAGGCCAACTGTATGAGGTTCAACAAGGCCAAGTGCCGGGTCCTGCACTTTGGCCACAAGAACCCCATGCAATGCTACAGGCTTGGGGAAGAGTGGCTGGAAAGCTGCCTGGCAGAAAAGGACCTGGGGGTACTGGTTGACAGCCGGCTGAATATGGGCCAGCAGTGTGCCCAGGGGGCCAAGAAGGCCAACGCTCCAGTTCTGGAGCACAAGTCTTATGAGGAGCAGTTGAGGGAACTGGGGTTGTTTAGTCTGGAGAAGAGGAGGCTGAGGGGAGACCTTATCGCCCTCTACAACTGCCTGACAGGAGGGTGCAGCAAGGTGGGGGTCGGCCTCTTCACCCTGGTAACGGATGATAGGACAAGGGGGTATGGTCTGAAGTTGCGCCAGGCCAGGTTTAGGTTGGACATTAGGAAAAATTTCTTCACAGAAAGGGTTGTAAGGGTTGTCAGGCAATGGAATGGGCTGCCCAGGGAAGTGGGCGAGTCCCCATCCCTGGAGGTATTTAAAAGAAGGATAGATGAGGTGCTTAGGGACATGGTTTAGTGGTGGGATGGCAGGGTTAGGTTAATGGTTGGACTTGATGATTTTAAAGGTCTTTTCCAACCTAAACTATTCTATGATTCTGTGATTCTATGGCCACAATGCCCCTCCCCCCAGCAGCAGCTGCCCTGATAGCATCCCTCCTCCCTGCAGACACACGTGCCCTGAACCTCACTGCCTGGGAACCATGGCGTTAGCCACCTTAGACTGGACTCTGAGGAGGCCAAAACAGCTCCCACTTACAGCGGCCTCCTCTCTGACAGAGGGGAATAGGGTAGAAGGTTGTTAGAAGGACAAAGGAATACTCAGTGGTATGTAAAGACAGGAAATTCAAAAAACCCCAGCAGATGGGAAAGCTTGTTTCACACAACTTTTCCTCCGTAACTCTGCAGAAATAACACTGCGGGAATCCCCTAAGTCCAAAGACTTCATAAGATCCAGAGAAGGGCAGATAATTACAGGCAATCAGGGATATCAGATCTCCAATTACTAGAGACCAGGACTGTCGCTTTTCTGTTCTCTGCCGGTTATTTATGGTATCTTCTGCAGCATCTGGTTCTCATCACTGGGGACAGGATCCCAGAGCTAGCCACAGCACCGGTCTGACTTAGTCTGGCAGCTCTGGCAACTCCTCTTTGATGCCTCTTGCCCGACTCTACAACACCCCTCTCTTGGGGCAGACACACTTGCTCCTTCCCCTCATGGGGAAATTAATCCATTCATCTCATACGACAACAGTCACTACAGTCTCTAAAGCCTTTACAAAGCGTTTACTATTTATGCAATATCATTGACAAGTTCCATCTTGGCGACATTACACAGGCAGCAGCTAAAAGGAGGCGATGAGGTTGAAAAGAGGCACGTGAGGAGGTGGATTTTTGAAATCTATTACATGTTGTGCTGCCCTTCTTGAACTTGATGTTGAGGAACAAAACAGGGACAGGTTTTTTTAAGAGGTATGAGCACACAAAGCGCATGTAAGTTGCTCCATACTTAGAAGTCCCACTAGGTAGCAACGAGCATATTGAAGCTACTGAGAGAAATCTGTTGGATGCAGAAAGATAAGAGAGCTTTCAAAACCCTGCCCGCACTGCGCACACCAAGCTCTAGCACGGGCCGTTTCTTCTCTTGCGGTTCACATGCAGCAGATGTAAAAATAGGGAGAGAGCAAAATCCTACCCAAACAACTGGCCGGCTGAAATCCCCAAGAGCAGGGGTTGCAACTGTGACCACCTGAGGGCCCTGGCATACCCGAATACCTGTGCAAAGCACAGGAGGCAAGTTAAAAGCTGAAAAGTCCAGACCCTCCAGCAGATGAGTTTTCCACACATGTATTGCTACTTAAGGGATCTCCCAGGATCCCTGGAGGGGAGACGGCACCTCCTGGTGACAGAACTCAGCAGATGGGCCTTCCCCACACAGCTCCCTGCCTTGATGCCTGATGAGCCACAAGAAACAAAAGAGATGTCAAAGCAGCACAAGATAAAAGCGAACAAAGCAGTCAAAAGCTGATGAAAAATGCAAGCTCCTACAGTAATTTTTAGTGCTGGTTTCTTATCAGGTGAGAACTGTCATGAAAAAACAACTTAATTTACATTCCTTTCCACCAAAAGCCTCCTCAGACACCTTGCCCGGTCCACCACAAAAAGGCAGCTTGTGCCTAGCTTTATAACGACACAGCCAGCTTCATTTATCTCTATCATTACCGATGAACCATGAAATTCAGCTAATAAAAAAACAAACCCAGAAGCCCCAAACTTAATTTTTGGTGCATAGAGCGCTGCTAGAGCCTGATAACCAAGAGCTGCCTCCCTTGTCTGCCAGACAGAAGCTCTGAACGAGGAGCCCCGCTAATGAACTGTTGACAATGTCAACAATGGAAAGAGCACAATAGATGCAGGGTATTTATCTGTATTGTCACAGCACCGAAACAGCTGCTGTCTGTGCAAACCGCTACGCTGCTTCTGCAGGGCCCCCTCTTCTCATAAATCACACTCCCAGATGGTCTTGTAAACAAGTCCACCACTACCACCACTATAATGCAGCATACAGAAAACCGTACGCTATGAACGCGACATTTGCAAGCAACCATCATGTTCCTGGGCCAGCTCTTTAGGATCTGCCTTCTGCTTTGAGCAAGTCCTTCCAACAGCAGCCCTGGAGTCGCATCCCACCGCAATTCCCAGTGCACAGCCACTCGGATGCAGAGAACAGCCCATCCTCTGCTTCCTGCATGAGGCAACCACGCCGGAGGGCAAGCACAAGCCTCAGAGCTAGGGCTTAGTGTTCGTGGGTCTGGGAGGGACCACTCAGGGTCTGCTGCGGGTGAAGTGACTACCTCTATGCTATGAGGCAAGCTACAGATGCAAAGTTTCTATAGGAAATCTCCACCACTATCAGAGAACTTCTACGGACGGACAGAGGTTGAGTGCCAGCAAAGCAGAAGGGAACACAGAAGTTCTGGAGAGCCACAGGTAACCACAGAGGGCAGCAAGCTGGTGAGAGAAAGCTGGAGGAAAAGAAAGGGAACATAAAATGGCTCAGGGAAAGCAACTTGGAGAAGCAGAGGCAAAATAACAGAAAGGAGAGCAAAGGGAAAAAAGGCCACGGCAGAGCAGAATGAGTCAGAGGAGGCATGGAAAGAAGGAAGGGGGAGGAAAATGAGCACTTTGGGAAGAGATCGGCCCATCTAGCAAAAAAAATATAAAAATCTGAAAGACTGAAGAGACTTTCTGACTTGACGGCTCAGGGTATCAGAGCAGGACCAGGCGCTACACGTAGGTGCAATATGAACAGCAACACTGGAAGAGCATCTGAGCCTCTGTTCTGATGACAAAGGCAACAAAACAGTGGCAGGGGAGGATTGCCAGGACCCCCCCTGCCACTGCAAGGGCAAAACAAATCCCAGCTTTGAAAGGCTGCTAACACACATGGACCAGGGCTTCCTGGTCCAGCACTTACGGGGCTGAGCCTGCCCACGCTGAAGTCAAGAGGCAGGTGTCTGCTGGCTGCACTGACCCTGGATCAAGTTCTAGGATAAATCTTAGATTAGAACCCCTCAGAAATAAAAAAAAAAAAAAAGAATGGGGGGGGGGGGGGGGGGGGAAAGATGACTTTTCCAGGTTTATAATTCACTTCCAGTGTCTATTGGGTCTGTTGAAGCTGTTTCCAAATCATAAATTTTAAGTTGGCTTCCAAGTCCATAGTGCTGCCTTTCTCATGAGGAGTGATTTAAATAGAAAAGTTGTTTATTTTGCATATAGAAACAGAGAGTTTAGTAACATTAGGCTGTGTTCTAGCTCTGCTAAGAGTGAACTAGCCTGTGTTTTCCTGTGATCCTCTTTTGTGCATTTGCCTAGAGCAAGGGATGGGCACATTTCAGACACAAATAAAATACTAGCAAGTTACCGGTAACATCACAGTGAATCACATTTAGTCACCCTGCAGGTATGCACATACCTAACCAGCTTACTACTAAGATGCCTTGTGTTCTTGAACGTCCTTGGCCCTCAGCATCATAGTACGCTCCAGATGCAGAGTGTTCGCTTTGCCACATGTTCTTATCAGTTACCAAAGACAAGGCCAGATTGTGCGAATGCCATCCTCCCCCCTGGGACCTCCCCTCTTCTCCTATCAAAGAAAGGACAAGATGAACAGCCACTGCAGAAAACTATACCTCCCATCCTCTATAATGTCAAAGCACTCAGCAGCTCCAAGAAATACGGAGAGGGAGAGCACAGTGGAAGTCAGTCCAAGGGGAGAAGGGATGGAGAAAGGAAAGGAAAGGATGCTTTGCTGTTGCTGAGCAAGAAAAGGAGCACGCTCCTGCTCAGTATGAGCTGTTTGCTGAAACCAGCAACAACGGTAACAACCAACTCTTTCTAATATTGCTGATGTTTTAAAAAAAAAAATAAAAATCTTCTTTTTAAAAGGAAGTAACATCAAATAGCTCAAGCTTTCACTCCTCAACGATATCCCTTAAATGTAAGGTACTGTAGCTTGACTGAGCTGTCAGATAATGCTAGTCCTTTTAATGCTCCTTAGGCAAATCTGTAGGGACTTTTGAGTCCTTCAATGCGATGCAAATTTCATTTGCAACATTTTACCACTTCCTCTAGATAAAAGGCACAGCTAATACTCACCTTCTTTCAGAAAGCCTAAGATAAACACACATGCATATACAAACTCACATACATGTGCATACACATTTATATGTATATCAAAATACACACCAATGTATATGACTGAATGCTAACACACACGAGAGCGTGCTTTTGTCAGGTGTTTTCTTCATGGGGTTATGTACATTGAGCTTTGCTGTAGGCAGCAGGACGTCTGCTTTTAAACAGGAGATGAAGAAACCATGCTTACCCCATGAATTTTGTAAAGACCGGACATGCCCCAAGCAATCTCTCCTTACATCCAAAGCTTTGCATCAGTGTCACTTAGTTAAATGAGATTTTTATGTTTCAACCTGGTGAAGTTACACAAGGCTGTGGCCAGTCACTTTAACATGCTGGTACGATAAAGCGGTCTCTATGCGGAGAAGCACACTCTGCAGCAAAGTCATTTTCTTTAGAGCCAGTGCAGCATAATTTTAAACAGAGTACTACTGAAATTGTGGAGCGCCTTGTGATTGTTTAAAAACTACTTCTGATTCTTACTGTGTCTCTGTCGCAAAGTTAACCCCTACCCCCTCACCAAGCTGAACAGACCATTATCTGCTTATATCAGGTTTCGATTTTTCAAATCCTGGACTGATGCTTTTGCTCATTCCCCATTCTACCGAAGCCAGTATGCTTGTAGCTGAGATAAGGTTAAGTGAAGGTTGCTGGCTCCAGCTCTGAGGCAGGAATTGAGCATCGCAGGCTGAGGATGCTTACTCCTTCCCAGCTGTTCGTGCCCTAATGGTGCACGTTACCTGGGACTGTCCAGTAAAGCCAGTGCAAGGGAATATAATCCTATCAGGCTCCAACTGCACAAACCATGCCTCAGAGAGATGTGAAAATAGTTTAATGTTCTGCAAAAGCTGTGGCAGGTCTTGAGACAGGAGAGGAACCACGCTCGCTTGAGAGAGGCGCTGAGGAATGAGAACAGCTTTAGGATGGGCAGGGGCTCCTGTGCCTACGTGACGGGGAGGGAGCACGCTGCGGGGGGCAGGAGGCCAGGGCCAGCAAGGAGTGAGTCCATCTGCAGCCATGGCCAGCACATGCCCCAGCCCTGCTGCCAAGCTGCTCTTCCAAGCCCTGTCAAGCCAACAAGTAGGAGGACTACCGTCGCCCTGGGAAGCCAAGTTTTAGTCACAGTGACCCCGGCAGGTGCTGTGCCCTGCAGGCCACAGGCAGGTTTGCTCCAGGCCTACTCAGCATCCCAAAAAGCCGGGGCCCAGGTGCCATATACACTTAAAGGCCACGTTATTTAGAATTTACTGCTGCTCAGGGCTACTGAAAATCACGTTCGGAGTACTTTAGGTAGGGCACCTGCAATGGGTAATAAATTCTTGCAGTATTTTAGATTGCCGGTCAGCAAACAAATTGGGTGAGACACTGTGCAAGCACACTGTGCCCGGCACGCAGCAGGGCTGAGAGGGGTCTGGAGGGGTGCAGGATCCGCAAGAACAGCCAGAGGACTCCCCCATCCCCGGCCTGCACCCGAATAGGGGGAAGAAAGCCCCCTCCCCGCCCCCCCCC
>NW_009259976.1:275317-276243 GCF_000687185.1 Egretta garzetta
ATTGGGCCCCCCTCCAGAAACCACCCTCGGCCGGTCAGCCCGGGAGAGACCCGCTGGGGCTGCCCTCCCCCCGCCCCCGCAGGGAACAGAGCCCGCTGTCACACGGGTGGGGCCCAGAAATAAATCCCGTGGATTGACACCGGTATGCAAGCTGGAGAGCCGGCCCCGAGAACGACAAAGGGGCAGACCCTCGCGGGGGGCGTGGGGGGCCACACCGTCACGGCGTGAGGGGAAGCTGAGAGCAGCGGGGAGAACTTCTCCATCCTCCCACAGAGGAGAACACCCCACGACACATCCAGCTTCTCCCCGTTCCTGTTGCATCAAACCACTTCTGTGGCCACTTCAGACACCTGGGGAGACGGGGAGCGCTGCGGGCACAGGTCCCGCTGCCAGGCGAGCGGATGCTCCGCGGCCCCTCTCCGCACTTGAAGGATTTGAGTGCAAACCACGTAACTGTATCTAGACTAACACCCCACACGCTAAACAAATTAAAACCAAACCCCGAGACAGCTTAACAGGTACACTGTGCTTCTGTACACGGAGAGGCCCGGAGCATGGGCAACGTCCCCCAAGTTGGGGTCAATCCGCTCCAGAAACGAAGAGAGAAAACGCGGCGGTAGGCGCTGGTGCGATTCCCCGCTTCACAGAAGTTAGGCGAGGAATTAGAGGAATTATGCCAGCTCCCAGAGTCGCTCCGTCCACTGGCAAGCGCCGCTGCCTCTTTTTTGGTTTTGTTTTTTTCCCCTCTCCTTGTGGCAAACAACATACCAACAGGCGGAGGTTTTTCAGCTACAGCCCGTCTCCTGCCAGCGAGCCCCCCCGGTCCCTGGGAAAGCCTCGGGAAAAGCCGGAGGCAGCACGGGGAGGGGCAGGAAGAACAGGGACCCCTCTGCACCCCCCCATCCAAGCCCGGAGCCCCCTTCCCC
>NW_009259976.1:277549-300062 GCF_000687185.1 Egretta garzetta
CGTACGGGAGGGCAATGGGGAGGCCTGCGCTTGCCCCCTCTTCCCACGGGGACCCCGAGCACCGTCTTTAACGCGCCAGGAGGGCTGGCGGGGCGGCAGCAGGCAGAAGCCGTCATCTGGCAAAAGCGGAGACGGGCTGTAAAGGGGGGAAGCGTGTGGGAGACAGCTGGAGGCCTGAAAATGCCTAGAAGCTGCAGGGGTAAGAGAGGTGTACTGAAGGCGAAGCGAATGACAACGCGGCGAAGTGGGATGCATCATCCCGCATGGGCCTCTGCGTGAAGATGGTGGCCTCCAGCACCACGCTTTCTCCTGCAGAGGGGCTCGGCGGGGCAGAGGCAGGCGATGGGTGACTTCCCAGAGTCACGCCGTGGCCCTGGGGCGGGAGAGACCCTTCCTCTTTGTATAATTTGGGGAGGTGGGAGGTTGTTGCACTCACACTATGTATTATCAAATTTAAGCTGGTTTTTGCCAGCGTCTGTGGCTCAGGAGGCTGGGAATTCACACGGTCGGTAACAATTCGCGTGCTGTTTCACTGCTCAAGAAAAATCAGCAGAGCCCAGAGGCAAGACCACTGTTACGGGTATCAGCCGAAAAGCGGTGCTTGGAGAACAGCGCAGATGGATCAGCTTGGGACAGTACAAATAAGCACGGCCGGGGCGGGGGGGGAGAGGGGGGACAAAAGGGAAAGAAACTTCATGGTTTTCTGTAAAGTGCATAATTAAATAACAAAATCAGACTCTTTGATAGATAACATGCTGCTAGTGGCTGCCTAAATCATTCAGGTGCCACATGCCTCTATGGTAAACCAACTCCAAACCAACAAATACAACGATGTCCCAATCTCCCTATTCAAATACATAATTGTGTATTTTCTTGATTTAACTTCTACATAACAAAACTGGTTTCAGTTCACTCTCAAGCTCGGTCATACGTAAAGAATGCAAACAACAGAGCCCCATCTCTCCAAACAGAAAGGCACGTGCCTGTTCACCGCAGCCTCGCTCTACAGCACCTGCAGACATTTCTTTAGAGAAATCTGCATTTTTCAGAACAGGCTGGGCGACACTCAAGATGTTGGAGCAGATCCTGAGGCGCTCAGTGCCGATTCCTACCAAACTGACTTCACTGAGAACAGCGCTGGTCCCGTAGCTGAGCAGATACAAACCCAGCCAAAGCCAACCACCTGAAGGCACCCGCTTTCCAAGGAGAGCTCTGTACCCCCACCGGCAGCAAAGCGTGTGGCAGAGGCCCACCCACTTCACCTCAGATCACCACAGAAAGGATTTTCGCATCACTGTCAGGCTGGACATCTCCTGAGTACCCCATACGAGCTGTTCAGAGTGTTCAGTGTGGCTTCAGAGGAAAGGAACGGTTGTGAACCTTTGTACTGTAGGAAGATCTCCGCACAGCTCCTTTTGTTGGGGGCAGGCTTTTGTAATCCCTCCTCGTGTTCTGGTACATGGTGGTCTTCCCAGTTCTTCCACGTAAAAAGAAAACAAGAAAATAAAATGCCTTCTCTGCTGACAGTTGCTGTGGTAACCCGAAATAACCACATATCCTAAGGAAGCGAAACTTCTAGGAAGAAAACTGCAAGAGTTTTTTTAAAGATGTCAGCCTTGCATTGCTTCCATTTAAGCAAGGAAAGCACTTGACTTCCGCTCATTCTGCGTGTTATTTTCTGCCTTTGCAACAGGGTTTTGCCACGGTCGGCCTGCCCACAAAGCACCTGTTGCTCAATAGGCCACCGAGGCTCCCAGCTCCTTGTCAGAGCTCCGGCTTAGCTGGATTCTGCAAGCTCTTGGTCGGGGGTCCTCAACTTCTGCTGGGCTAAGGGTGGCGTGCACCATCCGGTAGGCTCCAGCATTCAACGTTAGGT
Source organism: Egretta garzetta (assembly GCF_000687185.1). Lineage (NCBI taxonomy): Eukaryota > Metazoa > Chordata > Aves > Pelecaniformes > Ardeidae > Egretta > Egretta garzetta. Next base: position 279,426 of record NW_009259976.1, read on the forward strand.
TCTATTTTTCTCTTTCAGTCTGACTGAAAGGGCCACGCTTCCAACTTAATTAAAATATTCAAATTATGCAAAACCCTATGTGCCTGCCTGCTCATGAAAATGAGCCTATGCCGAAAATACTACATCTACAGGGCTTGCAGCTGACATACTCCTGAATTTTAGGAGTATGAAAGGTAGAAGCGCTCCTATGCCTAACACTACACGTGCAGGCTCAGTTCGTTATTCCCCCATGAGTACGATCCTGTTCCAGAAAAACAAATCTCCATCCAGTAAGTACAGAAGTACAACATCCCCTTTTTGCAGTGAAAAGTAAAACTGTGGCACAGCTTTAAATCCTGCCACTGAGCACTTCTGGTGTGGCCACCCATTGCCTGTGGGTGAGTCCATAGCCCACCGCAATTGAATCTTGTCCTCAGCTCAGGCGGCAGGACATGCGTACATACGTCCTCTCGCCTCCCAGGCATGCACCTGAGCGCCCCTGTTACAGCAGGGTAACACTGGCCGGCCATTAAATCTGGACACAACTGCTGTTTGTGAGAGTTGGATTAATAATAATCATCTGTTAACTGTGTGGCTCCAGAAGAGTTTTGCCAGAAAATACTCATGCACGGAAAGTAAACGTTTGCGTTAGACCAGTCCTGTGCCGAGGAGGACGGCAGGAGTCACAAGACTATTCACAGCGTGGAATGTAAAATGGATGTGCAGTAAGGATAGGTAGTCCCAAAGGGCATAGACCTCTTCCAGATGAAACTCTATTTTATTATCAGCGCCTTTTGTTGTTGCTCTACAAATTGTACCTGTCGTGCATTTTTAAAAGTACGTAGAGGGTTGGGCATTTGCATTCGACAAGTTTTTCATGCCTATGCAGCACGGGCAGCAACACTGCGCAACAGCTGCTCCTCAGCAGAAAATGGGAAACATCTATTTGCCTTCCTTTAAAGAAAGGCTTTTATCGAAACACGTTTTATTCCTTCTTGTGTGACATGGAGGGTTACTACTTTCCATACTCAGGTTTTGAGACAAAAGTAATTAGTGGCAATTGCACCTTAGAGAATAAAGATGCTGACTGAGTATGTGTTTTATCCCCTTGCATTTTTGTGACCTTACTGTCTCATTGGAGTCATAAAATATTACGGGAATGCATGCATTTTCTTGGTCACTTATTAGTTTGATTTCTACCTAACAATTTTCCAGTTTTGCATTTTACTTTCACAAACTGGTAAACAATTTCATACATTTAAAATACACACAGAGTACCTACCACATAATCAGCTTGCTGAAAGGACTTGGGCCCTGGGAATGCTACTCTGGCCGAAAATTCACTCTCAACTCTTCAACTGATGCAAACGCAACCAAAGCGATGCAGCAAAGTTGTCTGAATTTGAGAAGAAGCCTGGGCCAAATCACGGGGCTGAAGACGCCCAAGGGCAGGTAACTCTTGTCTCTTACACTTGCAATGTGAACCATAGGTAGAAACACAAATGAAGTTGAATAAGCCTGCGGTTCTAACCTTGTGCTGCACCATGACATCTGTTAGCCCTGGGTTTTTTTCCAGGTTTCTTCATCGGTGTAGTGGAAATGATAGGGATACTTGCTTTCTGCCATAATGCAAGCAGGCTATGAAGACTTCTGAAAGCTATTTATACCCTATCTGCATTTTCTCCATCTGTCCTATACCCTCCAGTCCACTGCAGCTCCTTCGTTTGCCATCACCAGTTGCAGTCCCCAACAATTACCGTCTCCCGAACTGCATCTGCATTTGGGAGGAACTTCATCTAAACACCTAAGAGGATCCCTCCCTATTATTGTTTTTAGGGCTCCCTTTTGCCATTATACCTCCAACCCCCTTAGCAGCGAGGCATGATGATTCACCCTCTTTCTCTCCATATCCATGAACTATATACTTTGCAGGGTAGGAAGAGTCTTTTGTTCTATACTCGTAGTTAAAGTCCTCATTTTTGGCAATAGGTTTTATAGTAAGTAATAAGGAGTATCCACTACTGTGAACAAGAGATAAAGAAAGTAGCTTTCATCTTAAAGGAAAAAATAGATGGTATCTTTTGCGAGCACGACCAGGGAAGCTGGCAGGTTTCACTACTTCAGTTCAACTCATTAACCTCTTTAAAGGAAACAGACTGTTGAAATAGCAGCAGCCACCAACCAGCCAGCATGCATCTCCAGCTGAAACAGAGGTGAGAGGTGTTGCAGAGTGCCTCGGGGGCAGGAACACCTAAAGGCATAGGTGTTCTCATGGAAGAACCAAGTCAGGGCTCGAGGAACAGAGGCAGGCTGTAATCTGAAGGCAGCCTGGCTTTGGCAGCACTGTCAAAGAGTTACATTTTCTGCATCTGCAGTGCCTACCCCTGCCAGGTGATCTGGGTTAAAACCACAGTATTGAGGCAAGGAGCAGGAAGAACCAGCTGGGGGCAGAGAGGGGAGGTGTTTCCCTTAGCTGACACTGCCACCAAAACTCAAGCGTTGGAAAATGCTGATCGGAGGATGAAGCCTGAGTAGCTTTGGTGCATCACCCTGGGAAAAGTTTGAGAGGGGCAGGAGGGGGTCAATGCCTGCCTTGGGGCAAGAAGCCCTCTGGTTGTTCAAGTCCTCCTTTGCTCAAGGAAGCTGACTTTCTACATTCTTCTTGTAAATGAGCAAAAATTGCATCCAAGGTGCCTGACTCCATTAATAATTGCTCCTTCTAACTATTCGAGACCCAAAGATTTCATCAAGCCACTTAACAAGTCAAAAAGCTCCCAAAGACCTCTTGGCTGGTGACTTTTTAAAATCATTCCTGCCATGAAAACATGGATGTCCTGGACTCTACAGTGAAGGGTAGAGTCACATTTCCAGCCTCAGCTAGCAGATTTGTAAACACGGGGGACCAGAGCCTTTGCAAAGATACTCAGTTAGCTCATCCTGCTCTGTTGCCAGTGCAGTGTTTGAATAAATAAAATGCTTGCCTATTGATCAACAGTACCAAAAATAATTTGGAAAGCAAGAGGGATTCAAGCTTTATCCACTTACACAAACAGTGAAAAGAAGATAACAGTGTGGCGTGGGCACTCTTTTTCTGTTCTCCCACCATGCGCACCCTTCTGTTAAAAGGTTGGTTGTTTTTTTTTAATGTGCAATCCAAAGGCAAAGCAGCTCCTCGTGTTTTAGTCTTTAGTTTGTATGACAAGAGATCGTCCCTCCTGAACACCTCTGGCGAGAAGGAGCCCTTGATGAAATGAGCTCCTGACTGAAACATCCTTTCATGCTCCTGTGGGGCGGTTTGACTGCGAAAGGTTTGCATGCACAGCCAGAGCACTGCTGGGACTGCGGATTCTCACTTTGTTCTCCTCCTCTCTCCCCCAGGCTGATTCTGTGAAGTACTGAGCCCTACTGGAGCCAATGGGAGTTCAAAAAGCGCTCAACATCCTTCCAGCTTTGGCTACCTCATAATATAGCCATTAATTTATGCACCTCCTATTTTTAGAATCTGTAACATGTTTTCTGGGTAAAAAACTGCTTGAAAGACCCCTTCCTCTCCCTCAGAGTTGACGCTGAATTTGATTTAATAGAAGAGCCTGAAATTCTTTCCATTAAAAAGTGTATTATAAATGCTCAAGGAGCTGTAACTGCAGTTGAAAGCTAGGTATATTCCTGCCAAAGGGTAAACTAGCTTCATCTAGTAGGAGAATATTTCTAGTGGAACAATTTACCCTTTATGAGCCTTTTTCCTGGAGACAACATAGAAAGTATATCTTCACTATGTTTCCAGCAGAGCAAAATAAATAAAATATACCTACAGGTTACTAAAAAAAAAAAATTGGCATAAAAATATGTAAGACAAAATTTATCTGCATTTTCAGACTCTTACCCTAGTGCAATCAGCCAGTCGGGCAATAAAAGCTCCACAGTACTGGCCTTCAGTATGGTTTGTAATGATTCTTTGTATGGCCTAACACTGCAAATTTGTATTGCACGTCGAAATAGAAAGCCCTGAAGTGTTCAGAAAGACGAGCTTTATTATTCTGAGTCTGCAGAAGGGGAGGCAGAGCCACGGAGCGGAGAAAGCAGCTTGCCTAGGACTGCAGAAAGAGGTTGTCCTAAACGCTGAAATATTTGTAGCACTTGGCACATGGACTGGTATACAACCCTCAGAGAACATACTGTTTTGCAAAAGGGGGAAAAAAAAAATCACCTTGCACATATCCACTAGAGCTGTAAATGCACAACAGAGTCATTTGCACATGCTAATAAGTCTTAACTTTTTTTTTTTTTTTAAAGGATAAAGCTGCTCTAATGTTCTTCCTTTTTTTTTTCTTTATTATTGTGAAGAAAAATTACTCAGTTTAAGAATGGTAGGCAGAGGATAATCACTTCAAGTTGCGCATTTTTTTTGTTAGTAATTGGAACAAATTCTTCCTTTGCTCTCGCTACACTACCCCAGGATAAGCAATTGGCCTTGTTTTAGATGCTGAAAACTCCGGCTGTACCCTAACTGGTGGTAACTGCCCCTTAAAACACACGAGCAGTCCAGCTGACCTGCAGTAGACTACTCGTGCTCTTAAAATTAAGGGCACACTAAGTGCTTAGCTATGTGAATATGGAGCCCTTCAACACCTGCTCAAGGCAAGGAGAAGTTCTCAATGAAAGAAGTGCATAAGGAAGTCACAGCAACAAGAATGCTGAGTATGAAAGACATGCAGGATTGGACCCCGAGCCTGATGAACAAGTATTACCGAACTGCATTCATTCACAGAGCAGCATCCGTAAGATACAGCTCATCAGTGTTTGCTGCTTCAAATACTTCAAGTCAAAACAAGCGTGAGTGATTTGATGTGTCTACATGGCATAATTAGAGATGTAAACAATGACTGCCATTGCAGCAACTAGAGAAATATGCTAAGTAATTACCTGAGTTATTTCAGTCTGGCTATATTCTGCATCATTAGTATAATTATGGGAATTAAATTCAAGCCCATCATACCTTTGCTAGTTCAGTTTGTGCACAACAACCACCTTGTCCTCAATTTTTGTGATGTTTCCTTGATCACTGGGGTGGCCCATGCTCTCCCCCATTTTTCGTTATCTGACCCATAAAGGAAAGACCCATTAACGAAAACAAGGTTAATTATGCTTTCATCAGAATGGCTTCAGAAGGGATTCCTTCTGAGAAACAGCAGAGTGGGGAGTCCATTCGTTCTGTTGCCTTCCTCTGTAAAAAATAAAGTAAAGCCCCACAATGAATGTCTCTATTTACAGTTCAGAGTTCTTTTTCATGCCTAATATGCCTGTGTGAATGTACCAAACACAAGTGAAGCATGAACAATATGTGACTATTTTTCCTTTTTTTTTTTCCTATATTGCTCAGCACTCTATTTTTCTAACTCTTCCCAAGAGCAAGAAGGAAACCATTTCCCTGCCCCCTTCCTTTTTGTTTCTTTTTCTTCTTATTCAGGACAGGGCTTGTAGTGAATCTGTTAGGCCTATTGTGCTATATTCATCAGTTCTACATGGCGCAGCTCATGTGTGAATCGAGGCTCTTTTCTCTATGAGGAAAGATATTTCCCTTTATAGTGTTCTAAGTCAATTACTGTGTTGGCCTTATGTATTTTTTCCCTTCCAGCCAGACATATGATAAGTATTTTCCCTAAAGCCCTTTTTATTATTTGTCGTATTATAAAGACCAGAGTACCTTAAACATACATATGGTTTGGTTCACGTACACTTAACAACTCTGAAAAAGGTCTTGAGAGGTAACATAGCACCTTCTTCTTATAAATAAAGGACAAGATCTGACGGCCAACTCTTACCACTCTCAATATAGGGAGGTTAACAAAGAGCTTACAAAATTTCTGTGTTTGCATGGCAGACTTACATTTTTCCCCCTAAACAAATAAGGTCAGGTACTTCCATCAAGGGTTGACTCTCAACTGAGCACACTGTGAAGCCTCAGAGGAACATGAAGAATGAAGCAAAAGGTATACAGTGATTTTAGTACAGATTGCTGGAAAAACATGCTAAAAACCCATGCTAAAAACCTTTGGGCTTGATTGTGTAGATGCTCCAAGCACAAAAATCCATCAAGTTTCAGCATTAATGATATTTCGTTTGTTTTATTTGGGAGAAGATGAGATGCAAAACCAGTGGGAGTTGTCTGGCTCCTGTTTCCATACAATGCAGGTATAGAGCTCATTGTATTCCAGTGCTAATCCCACTGGACACCAGCTTAAATTTCAAGTGAAGTCAGGCCCAAATTAGGCCAGCTAAAACATCTACAGACGCCTCCTGGCACACAATGTTGTCATGTCCCATGGGACAGAGCCAACAAACACTGCAACAACTCATCTTGTGGAAGAGGAAGGGTCTTCACGTTCAATGGCAAAAGTGCAAGTCCTCAATTTCTGCTGCAAGTGGAGGCTATGCAGCAGAAATTGCTGCAATATCCTACTGCAAGATTACTGCAAATGCAATGCGTGTTTTCTTTAGGCCTTCCCAGCATAGTTTTATCGCTAGTCACTACTATACAAGCCCACTGCAGTGCTTAGTCCAAGACCATCTCTTCTGTTGCTTCAGTGAAACTAATACAAATAGAAATTAATTGTATTAGAAATTGGCAGTTGTCCATACAATCGTTGAACCCAGAAAACAACTGGAAATTAAGAGAGTTCAAGGAGCCCTCCCCTAGAAGGATCAGGTTTTAATGGGAGCAGTGAAAAAGAATTTGACTTATAAACATTAAAGATGTAATAAAATGAGTAAGCAAAGAATGATGCAATACAGACCTCTTAGGGAAAATGCATATTGTCTAAACAGAATCAAAAATTAACAAAAGAAGAAATCATATATATCTGAAGATAAAAGAAAAAGATTTCTGAAGAACACTACTAGGGAATTTATGAATGAGGGCTGAAAAACCTTACTCAACTTCAATTCAGGGACTAATCGTCAAAGAGATTTTCGCAACCTCTGTAGATGGCAACCTCTGCATGAACAGGGGTTCATTGCTGCAGGAACAACATCTTGGTGCCAGACTTCTTTTACACCAGACCCTAACAGTGTCATCACTAACATTAAATGATTTAATTATATAAGGCAAAGACACAGGATAATACAATCTTATCTTAATCTAAGTGTGGTAAAAATTGCATCTACTGGCTAGTTTGTTGATCAAGCTGCTTCTCTTCAGTTGTTGCCTGCAAAACACCAAGGCTTGTTTTTTGTCTCCTACCGCTTAGGTGTCTCAGTTGTCTTATTTCCCATTACCGTAATACTGCGCTTAGGCCTACTAAAAAAGTTAAGATTAAATGAGGTACATGCAGTTATCTAGATGTTTCTTATCCAAACAAGAGATGTACATTCCACTATTATATGCAATTTTCTTTTAATTGTATTTACTTTTGGAAACCCATTTGTCAGTGCATATTCCCAGTGCATGCTCTGTTACAAAAAAAAAAGGTAATGGTTTTGTGAGGATCTGTTTTCTTTGCATTTCAATTACTTTCTCACAGCATTTGTGACCAAAACCCAAACTTGTACAGTAAACCTTCTGAACAAAAAGATCTGGAATTAAAAGCACTGTTAATATTATAAGGATACTATTTGCTCTCAGGGTCCCAAATGCACAGCAAGATTTGTTAGTTTCTACAAGAAATTTCTAATAATTCAGCTTGCAGGAGGGGATGGAAATAGAGGGGGAACAGTCTTTGTGAGGACAACGGGGGACGCCTTCTCCCTCAGCCCTAAAGATATTCCCCATAAGAACTGGAAGTTTTTCTGCCTCTGAACATTTTGGAGTGACATATCCACGCAAATACAGCTTCATCGGTGTAAATCACTGGGGAGCTCTGATCACCCTCATGTACGATTATGTGTCAGCACAATTAAACACCGATGCCAATTAAGCCCATGCAAAATTAAGCACAGAATCGGAGCTTTATAGCAAAATGCTTCGATGGGACCAGAGTTTCAGTGTTCTTTCCTTCCTAAAAGGAGTCACCAGGAAGGTTCTAGAGAAGACAGAGGCATCTGCATAGATGAAAAAGAGATGAGAGACCTTGGGAAGACCTACAGGGAATAAGAAAACCGACAGTCTAAAGCTTCAAGAGCACAGCAGCTTTCTTGTCTTTTCAGCTGCAGAGAAAAATCAATGCTAGGGCCTTGTATCCTCCTATCCTGAAAGGAAACAAGACACACAAAGGCAAAACAGCATAAATATCAGCCATCTGCTTGGGCAGAGCTGCCAGTCGCGTGGTTTCCAATAGGTGATGGACAGACGCAAGCCCATCCTTCTGGCAGGTGGGGCAGCAGCAAGCTTTTGTTCCTGCCTTGCCTCAACTCACAAATGCCACCTACTTTCAAGCAAGAAGTTGAGCAACTTCTCTCTTTAGAGTGGCTTGATTCCACCACATGCCAGAAAAAAACCTTGTCTCCAAAGTAGTTAGAACATAACTATTTTATATATAGCCAGCCACTTGCGCAGCAGCTGAGTAAAACAAGGGAAATTCTTTTGACTTCCTCTTCTCCACAGTTTCCATTTTAAAAAAGTGTGTGTGTGGAGATTCAACTGCCTCCTAATTGTTCCCCAGCTTCCCGTCAAAAAGGTCTGGACCTAAATCCCAGGAAACTTCTCACTCCCTCTCTGAGGCGGGACTGGGGAGAACAATAGCTGGCTACAAGCAATGGTGCTGCAGTAGAGACTTGTTAAAATATATGCTTGCATTGCTATCTTCTACTGAGAAGTGCCAGTATATAGTAGCAGCATGTAACAGTTACAGCAGAAAAGTATTAATAATTCTAAGTGCTGAAAATCACCAACTATTTTATCTTTTAGCCTCTCTGACAATTGCTAGCAAGTATTGTCTCCCCTTAAAAAGAAAACCAGATGGATGGACTAAAAAGGTCTACAAAGAAATTTACCACAGTACAACCCCAAACCACTGCATGACTTGTTTTTTCTTCTTGATTCTAGTTCCAGGGATTGGTGATGCCAAAACACCTGAGATGGTGAAACAGGGTGGCCCTAGAGTCATTATTCTTCATATCCTTCTCCATGCTATATCACAACCTTCAAAACTGATAAGCAGTTTTCTTTCAGTGTAAGCCCAAAAGCTATTTATCCCGTAGCAGTTTTCCAAAGGAGTATTTGGTACTCAAATGAGTTGGCCTATTTTCCCAGGAAAAGCAACCCCTCTTTGCCTCCTGGAGCAATGACAAAGTTGTCCAGCATGGGAGACAGATCCTGAGTAGCTACCCCTTCACGTGGCTGCCACTACCAGACAAGAGACCCCAGCACACGACTGAGGGAAAAAATACCAGAATACGTAACAGGCTATGTCCTTCTATAAAGTTGCCATTGTCTCCAGCTTACCTCCCACCATTGTCAGCATAAAACTACTAAAAATACATAATGCTTTCCACGTTGCTTCAATACACATGATCAGATCTCCCCCTATAAAGGTTTTCCTCTTCAAGTCCTGCTCAGATTTCCTCTGATAGCAAGGGATATTAAAAAAAAAAAAAAAAAAAAAAAAAAAAGTAGTAGATTTGAGGCTGACTTCTTTGAGAAGAAGGTAAGGTATCATCTCTTGTTTTTTTTTCTCACATTGCTGATGCTCAGTTGAGTCTCCCACTCAGCACTGGGATCATCCAAGATATCAGCTGTTCCCACTGATTCGGAAACTTGAAAAACCAATTCTGAAAACAGCCAACGGGGCTGGAAGCCCAAATCCTGTTTGTCTGGCTTTAAGGCAGAATTGCACATTGAATCAGTCCTTCTTTCTGCAAGAAAGTACAAAGCATAAATGTCGTTGTATGAGCATCAGTGGCTTACTTGGTGAGATCGGTCAGACCAAAGCACATCAGATAAATTAAGAGGCCAAACAGAGCACAACATCCTCTGCCTAGTTGAGAACCGAGAGGTTTGATGATCAAACTCTCTCAAAATCAGACTGCTTACTAGAAGCATCTCTGCATATGAATGTCTGGTGCCTACCCACAGGCGCTCAAGCTTGACCAAGTCACACAGCCTAAAAATGTCAAGATCACCAAGGGAATTCTGTGAAAAAACAGGAATAAAACCCTTATTGTCCTATCACTACAAGGCTTCCTTTCTTCCTTTGTTACAGTAATTCATTTTGTACAGATTTAACAAGCTAAATCTTAAAGTCCTTCCTAAAACAGATTTGGATCCAAGCTGCCCTGCATACTGGCTGGCATAACCGAGGTCAGAGTTCAGGCTTTCATTCTTCTTCATTCCTTTCCAGGCAGCCTTCCTGCTCCTTCAAAATAAAGTGTAGTTACAGAATTAAGAGTTCATCTCTATGTAAGTAACAAGAAGTGTATTTTTTTGCCATATTTTTTGCCTTATTAATAGCACCATGGTATTTCTGGAAAGTAATGGTGGCTTTAACAACTAATGATCATTTTAGAAATAGAAGTGATGCTTTGCTTTGCTTTTCCTAATAGGATTCAAGAAACAACGTGTGCAGTAGAAACCCCTGTTGTGCATCTCAGTCTCCCACGGGGGTCATTACCGGGGTGCACATTTTAAAAGAAGCGCTACCACGACCTCTCTATGCCTAAGGAGAGGATGGCAGTGTTAGGTTAACCATTGGAATGGATGATCTTAAAGGTCTTTTCCAACCTAAACGATTCTATGATTCTATGAAAGACCGCTGGAAGGAATTCATCACAGTTATTAGGCCACAGGTTTCCTCTGCTCAGAAAGGATCACCGAGCTCTTAACTCCTTAAGGAAATGGTCTTCAGAAAGCTCAAGGGTTTGCTTCTGTGCCAGGGAGGAATACTCTGAGGAACACCCCCTGGCTTCAGTGCTGGCTGGGACCTGCCTGGCCAGGGAGCAATGCTGCTGAGAAGGACCTGGGGATGGTGGTGAGCAGCGATTTGGGCACCGGCCACAGCCTGCCTGCTAGCCAGGAAGGCCAGCAGCATCTCAGGCTGTACCAGCAGCATCCTGGACAGCAGATCAAGGGCAGAAATTTTTTCCTTTTAGTTGGCATTCATGAGGCTGCACCTAGAATATGGCATCCAGTTCAGGCCCCAGGGAGAGAACAAGGACAGTCACATAGGACAAGTCCAGGGACTGGCACACAGGTCTGTGAGGAGATGCTGAGGGACCAAGGCTTGTTCAGTCTCGAGAAGGGGTGGCTTTGGGGCCCTGACAGCAGATGTTCAGTGCCTTTGAGACGAGATAAGGAGGGAGGTGCACAGCAGAGAGGCAAGGGCCACAAACTGAAACAGGGATAGAAGGGGGAAAACTCTGCATTGGGACAGTCAGGCAGTGGCTCAGGTTGCCGAGAGACATTGTGCAACCTTGGACCTTGGAGGATTTCAGGACCTGACTGGATAAAGTCCTGAGCAACCTGGCCTAATCTCATCGCTAATCCTGCTTTGGGCAGGAGGTTGGACTAGAGACCTCCTGAGATCTCTTCTAACCTAAATGGTTTTACAAAAATTTACAAAGCAATAGAAGTTGCAAGATATCTACACAAACAAGTTAAAAAAAAAAAAAAATCAACCCGTTGTCACAGTAGAACTGCAAAGTTTCAGGAAGCATGATTTTTTCAGATGCAATGTATAAAAACAAAACCAAACACACACACCCCTTGCTCAATAACATGTAATATTGAGCCATTATACTAGAATCTACTCCAGATATCATTATCTGACACTTAAACTTTGTCCTGACCAGTCACTTCAGAGATTAATACATTTGGGATTCAGAAGAAAGAAATCCTTTCATTTCTTCTGGCAGGTATTCATAGCAAAGCAAAGAAGGGAATGTATTACTAAAGCTTAACTGCTCTTGAAGCTTTTGAAATAGGACTTTTGCCTGTTTTTTCCAAGAAAATCCCTGCTCCCCTGCTCCACAAACATAAAACCAGACTAAATCCACTGGTGTCATCCAGGGAGATTCTTATCCTGTTTACACTGGCCCCAGTCTGAGCAACTCCCCAAGAAAGAAATTCCTCTTAATCTACACCACGGGGACTGAGAAATGCATGCCCCACTGAACCTCAGCATAAATGACTGTACAAGAAAAAAAAACAATCAAGCTAGGTATTGCTGAAGAAGAATGCAAAGGCATCAAAAGAAAGCAGTTAGTGCACATCACTTTAAGCTGAGTAACACTCTCAGCTCCTAAAGTTCCGTGCCACGTAAGCTGGCCGATGGGGCCTGTGGGACCTGAGCAGGGAAGGCTGCTCTCCACCATCTGCACAAGGCCTTCTAAAGTCCTCCCAGCTGTAAAAGGGTATGCATGAAATGTCCAGAGTGCTCACTGCATGTCCCATCAAAGGGCCAGACAGGGTACTGCCTTCTCACAGACATGAAAGGAGTCAGAAACCACTTGCAGCTCATACTGCTGCATTAGCTCTTTTAACATTGAAAACCATGGGCCTGGCTTAATTCTTCATAATGACTTACATCGGTGATGACCAGCTTGAGAAAGTTGTGCAGGATGAGGTTCCACATGAAGAAGAGTTTTTAACGAGATCCTGGGTGTATTACAGGTTTTTGATCTGGAAAGACTGTCTATATGGTAACTTACAGGGTGAAGAGTAAGCTCTGTGCTGAAAACTTACCTCATTCCATGCTTTGAAATGCTACACTCTTGTTTTTCCTCCATATACATCTGTATTTTAAAAAGCATTCCAGAATGAACCCCCTCCACCCTGCAAGAAAAATGCTTTGGGGAATTTGTAGGAGGACTAGAGCTTTAACAACAACATGCAGAATAAAATATTGAAATCATATAATGCCTTTTCAGAAACCAGCCTTTGAAAAAGTGGCATTTTCTTTGGCAGTTCTGTGGTAGAAAGCCCTGCCCATGAATCTTCTCTGCTTTGAAGTCTTAGCACTTTAGTAAAATAGGAAAAATGTAATCTGGAGCATAGGGACTGTAATTATACTCCCTCATTCAAAATAAGGAGGGAATAAAAAGCACGTGGTTCCTTGAGTCTTAAAGCTGTAGTGGTCATGAACAGGAAGGAGATGGTAAAGCCTTGGGATAAAGTTCCAGCTTTGCTGAAGTTCACAAGGGCTCTACCACAAGATTTCACACTTAGGATTTCACTCCAAGGGCTTGAACCTGGTCTTGTCCTGGTGGAGGTCTCGTTTTAATGTTGGCATGCAATGACGGACAACTCCCACATTTCAAAGGGAAAAATCCTGGGTGCAAAATTCTTCTTTTCCTCTGCCTCGCCTACACAAAAAGAAGCATTCAAGTCTTTCATTAAGGAAATAATACAGGAATTTTCAATAAACAGAAAATAAATTTTTCTATGTTCAAAAAGAACAAATTTCAATTCTAGGTAATATTTAGGAGCCTGTAATAACAAGAAGTTTACAAAGCTTTTCCTTGCAAAACATAAGGGATAATTAAACTTCTTCCTTCAGAGCAAATATGATATCATTCACTATAACCAAAGTTATAAATGGGGCTAATGAACAATTTTATTACGTGTATGGACTGCATTCTTTTCAGGAGGGTGCTGTGTGTCTCCAACATACCCCTCTAGACAAGGAAAGATGTTCCAGAAACAAATCTAGTATTTATAATGGGGAAGAAGGCCAATGATCATGAACAACTGTGCAAAATAAAGATTAAAAATAGTATTTTTACATTGTATATACATCCTAGTAAATGTAATAAGGAACTATTAGCACTCAGAAGATTTAATTCTTCCCTTTCTTTTAACATTTCCAGTGTGAATTTTGGGGTTCCTAGTAACAATCAGTGACAGAAAGAAAAATAAAGAATAACATTTAAAAAGGGAAATCCCATTGCTTAATTTTGCTTATCTGCAAAAAATGCATTGCATGCAAAGGAAGACCAAGGAAGTCAGAAGAGAAAGCGATGGTTTCTCTTGCCTTGGTGGGAAGCAGAAGAAAACCTACGGTGCATTTGCTGGCAACTCCTTGCATACTGTCCTGAAGCATGATGTAATAGCAGCTCTCAACTGCATTTAGGAGCAATTTCACCTTCACTATACTTGAAGTGAAAACTTTCATGAGTGGTGCCTGATTACAACATATTGCCACGCCTACACAGCATCATGTGTCACATTGTATAGGCATGCATAGTGATACACTACAGATCAGTGATACAGGTCAGACATGATACGCATTTACCACTTGGTTCAAAAGGAAGCACATTTTAAGGCTACTGTTATCTAGGCTTATCAGATATATTTTGTTAAGCGTTCATACCCTGCTTGCGCACTGTGTTTTGCATCGTGCCTGTAATTCTGGTTGGATCAGATCATCTGCCACAGATTGGTAGCAAGACCTGCCCAGAAGTAATACCGTTCTGGAAAAGCTTTTTTAGAAGTCTCTCAGGTCATTCCTTCCTATCTCTCATCGCTTCTGGTACAGGACTGTAGCTACAACCCAAAAGCAGCTGTTAATACAGTACATTGTACTTGGCATATAATTTACGTACTCTTTTGCAACAGGCAATATTATGTTGTTATGCTCAATTGTGCCTTGAGTAAATCTCAGCAAGATATTACAAACATTTCAATTTTAGATTTATTCACAAAGACATTCTCCTTTGGTAGTTCTCATGCCCCATAATTTGCCTTCATTTTAATCTACTTTCAAGGATTAGACCTCAAATGTTTTCGCTGTACCCAAAGCGAATTACACATACCAGAAATGCTAAAGCCTGTAATATCATCATCTTCTCTTCTGCCATGTTTATGGTCATTCCCTGTCCTGTGGCACATGATGGACTCATTCCCTGAAAGCCTAGATGGGACAGTATAGAAGGAAACAGGTTCTGTTAAACTATTGCTGTGCATTAAATGATGCGTAACTCTTATGGTCATTGACTATGAGTAACAAAGTAGTCATTTAACTGTCAATAAGTCCTGGGTTTGGACTATATTAATTCTTCCAGGGTCATTTGGATTAATAAATGAAATAAGATCATTCCTTGACATCTAGTCCCCCCCAAAAAGAGAGATCAAATTATTTCAGACAAATGTTGCACTGGATCACCTAATGCTTCCAGGCTCATGCTGACCTCTCCCTTTTCTGCTCCAGTCCCCTCAGAAGTAAAGGGACCAAAAAACTTGGGTGAAAGCTCTTCCACTATGTAGAATACATCCACATAGTCTTAAAGCTGATATCTGACAAAGTGTCAGAACTCAAGAACTTCAATAATTTACTGTAGTCCAAAATGAAATAGTCTTTATATCACCTAGCAGCAGAAAAATGTGGTCCAAAAAAAGTTAGGGAAGAACACTATCTATTGCATGCTCTATGTTGTAATTTTCATTGAGATCCTGAGTATTTTTTATT
Organism: Egretta garzetta; assembly: GCF_000687185.1. NCBI lineage: Eukaryota > Metazoa > Chordata > Aves > Pelecaniformes > Ardeidae > Egretta > Egretta garzetta. The sequence continues at coordinate 294,740 of NW_009259976.1, forward strand.
TGTCTTACTGTAGGTTTAGACATTCCAGAAAAAAAAATAATAATAAAGACATCAGGGACTAAAGAAAGAAAGAAAATGAAGTTCTGAGTTGCTGTGCCTATTTAAAGATAAACCCCCTGCTTATGCATGCTCTTGCCTCATCTTTCTGACATCACTGGCTTTTGGCTTATGTGCCTTTTAAATCCTGCCTGAAGAAAACACTTCCCTAGTTGGGGCCTAAATAGCTCAGAAGGCAAAACTGAGGGCTAAAACACAACAAGAGGATCATCAGCATGTTGCAGTTAAGAAAAGCAGATGAGAGGAGCAAGGCTGAAGGTGCTCTGGAGCCCCAAAGCCCTCTTGGTGCCACCTTGGACTGCCACTGAGGTGTGCCCCCTGCAAATACAACTAGGACCAGTATGTTTAGATCGCAGGAATAGAAGAGCTTTTCTTCACCCCAAGTACTGAGTCTAGTTAGTTTATTTGTCCTTCTTCAGTCAGTCATAAGCGCTAGAGTGGAAGAGGACACATGACTCACTTCCACAGTAATTGATTGTGATTTCATACAAGTGTCGTTATGTTATTGATTCAGACAGAAGGAAATTGAAATAGATAAATAATAGCTAACAATTACACACATACCAACTCTAATCATGCTATGTACTTTTAAAAGCCTTCATTCGAGGAATTACACCACATCTGATTAAATATGATGGAAGATACATGGAAAGCATAAGTAACAAAGTATTTTAGCAGTGACTAGTGTTCCTACTTGCTAAGTAGTTCCAGCATAACACGGACAGAAAGTCTAAAAGGTTAATTCAGAATAAAACGCCAAACTAGGATCAAGGAGATCCACCTCTAATTCTCCCCAGCAACAGAAGTTTCTCCTGAAACTTTTAACAAGTCTCTTCTAATCAGCATTATCTGTGAAATCATTTTCTCTAGTCTCAGAAACTCTGGTATTTCAGTAACTTCTCAGTTTGTGTCAGTGCCATAGGCTCTTCACTGGGTTAGCAGAGACCAAGCCTGAATGCCTTGATACAGATCAAGAATTCATATGTGATCTTCTAAACTTCAGGACATTTTGTAGGGGTGCAAAAGACCAGTTTGGCTATAGGACTTTGCCTTCGATAATTCTCTTCCGTAATCAAAATTCTCATCCCAGTAACAGATTTCCACTTCTAACATTTCAGAAGCACAGATAGTCAGAAATTGCTCTTCAGTTCAACTCCTCTAGATGCAGGCAACATTTCACTTGGTGTCTTTACAACCCACAACAGCAGAAAGTATGCATTTAACTTTGCTATCGCAAAAATGCCCCAGAAAATGGCACATTCGGGTCCCCGGGAATACGGAGCAGAGCCCAGTTGAGTACATTATGGTCTTTTCTTGCCCACACACAGCAGTTCATTAACCTCTAGGTCATCCTGATGAAAATTCTTGTGAGACCAATCCAGACTTCAGACTGGACCAGGTAAAAGAAGAAAGCCTTGGGCTTGTGTAAAAAAAAAAAAAAAAAAAAGAAAAAAGAAAAAGAAAAAAAGGTGGTTTCACCTTTTTGGTTGCATATTATGTCCCCCACAAGCAATTGCTCTGGCTCCTGTTTGGAAGAGGAGGGCAGCAGAAACAAACCACACTCGAATTTAGCTGGTCCTGTATTCCTGTTTCATTTTTGGTCAACAGCAAATCTTACATTTACTTTATCAGATCTTAAGTTTATACATTGTTTGCTTCTGTCTGTCACCTCAAAAGCTCAGTTTGTCATAACTGGTTCCTACTCTGAGTTTCCCCTTAAGCACTTCAAATGCTCCCTGTCTAGACACTACTTCTATATATCAGGTCAAAACTATTTTCTCAGTTGTGCTCAGCTCTGGGCAATAACTCCCTCCTGTGTGGTAAATGCTACAAAGACCTTCCCCTTCAAAAACTGATCAGAGGATAAAAGCAGTATTTTCCTCACACAGAAGTAGCCCTCCCCTCCCTTTGCAGACCCAAAGAAAAATGTTTAAAAATGAGTTTTCACTGAAACTCTTCCCACTTTCATTTGCCTGTTTTCATTATGAGAGGTGTTAGAGAAAGGAGCAGAAAAACAAGCTTCTGTATTTGGCTGGTTGTTTTGAAATCCATCAGAAGGTTTGGGGTTTTTTTCTCCTCAATTTCATATCCAAAACGTTTGCCAGGAAAGGAACATAAAAAGTAATAGAAAGCAATACCAGCTTCTCTTCTCTCCACCAGGAATAAAAAAGAAAAAAAAAAAAAAAAAGGAAATTATGGTCTCTCTATGCACATATATATACTGACTCTTTTATCTTCTCCATTAGAAATCTAGGACATTTAAGAGCATTTTACTACCCTCTTCATTTCCCTTCATGATTTTATTCATGCTCACAGAAAATCAAGTCTATTTTCAGTTGGCACTCCATAAGAGCATAAGCATTTTAAGAGCTCATTTGGCAGAACACCTTATCAGAAGTTGCTCCTGTTCATAGGAGTCAGACACGGCATTCCCAGGGACAGCACAACCCTGCTCTGTAAGCAGCTCCATAAAGAAAGAGCAATTCAACTTTGCCCATTACTTCTTTCTTCAATAAAATTAACCGCAGGTTGACATTTCAAGGGTTGGTATGTGTTCGGCCAAGACTAGTGGGCGACTTACACCTTCAGCAGCAAGGAGGTAACTCCACCCTCGCCAAGCGCAATAGTTGCCGACATCAGAAAGGAGCCTGGAACACCTTCAAAGTCAGGCTCAGCCTTTACTTCATGGATGCAAATCCAGAGGAATGCCATGTATCCCTGGAACTGCATTAACATCCCATGTTGGATGGTGGGATTTGGCCCATGTACATCAATAAAACTATTCTCAAGTTGAATCTTGGTTACTGGGGACAAGAGAGGTATTTGGGTACACCAGGAGTCCAGAACCAACCTGGGCACACTGAAACATAATCACAGAATGCTTTGGGTTAGATGGAGAGGGAAAGGAAATTCTTTGCATGTATACAAACTAGATTTTTATAATTTGAAAAGGGTTCTTTTAAGGACACTCTGCAAGGACAGGTTTGGGAGGTTTTTTTTGATAGCTGCTATGTCACTTCCTTCTTGTCTAGCAAAAGATGAATTGATGCTTTTTGACAAACTCATACTCACAACTCAGATAATTCCTAGCCAGCCATCACATACCATACAATTTAAAACAGCATAAAAATAAAATAATGTGGAAAGTTTAGAGTTTCTACGAACAACCTTTTATATAAATTTCAGCTCAAACTTGCTGCCACTGAAGACAGTTGGTGCTCTGGGGCTTGCAACAGTGGCAGACTTAGCTTTCAGCTCTAGACACTTGATCCAAAAAGAGTTTATTTTCAGGTCAGTTCTTCTGAAAGTCTAAGTCTAATGGTAGAGGACACTACCACTACAGCGTCATGCAAAGATCATTTGCAGTTACAAGCTTAAGCTATTTTTTAATAGGAAATACTGGACAATATGTGCACTGGGCTTGCTGGTTGTATACATTTGGGAATCGGAACAAGGAAGAAAGAGGAGAAAGGTCTCCTTATACTGCTGGATATTGGCTTTTGGGGAGCTCTGCAAGCTGCAGAACTGCAAATCCCGTCAAATGCAAACCTAGCCTTGGTGAACTTAGTAACGCAAAGGAGCATCAGAGTTTACAATGTAGGAAAGAGAAGACTCCTAGCACACAAGGCATGGAAGGTTGACACAAGCCAATGAAAAGGCATTTTTGGTACCTGAACATTCACCTACACTTTGGGGCAAACATAAATGGGACAGTTTAGTTGTAGGATACAAGAGGAAGACCACAGAAATGCCTTCTCTGAAAACTTTACTAACAGCAGCATTTATTCTAATACATTCAGCGTGTCCTTTTGAGACCTATTATTAAGTTCTCATTGCTGCTTTAAAACCAAAAGGGTCTCTGTGAAGGGTCCCACAGAAACAACCTTCTCATGTTCAAACTGATGTTCTTGGGCACTCTGTAACTTCCCTCAATGCTGAATGTGACCAGTCCTAACACTGTAAGGGAAGCTGGAGACGTCTATGGGCAGAAACCTATTGATCTGAGTTGGAATGGGTTTACGGTCCCTTCCCAATGAGACTGTGAGATAAAGAATGGCTGGTACCTTGTTAGCAGCCTGGGCCACATCTGCAGGCTTTAATACTCCAGTCTGCCACTGCTCCCCTCCCTTACCTTAGCTTTGCTTGTCTCCTGGCACAGGGGAGAACCAGGAAGTTTGGGGCACATCAGAAACCCCTGGGAGGATGGAGCGGGGAAGGGAGCAAAGGAGCAGCGAGAGACACGTGGACTCCCTCCCCAGTGAGAGGAGAGAGGAGGCTGCTGTACAGCAAAGGGCAGCGCCCACAGCCCCTGCCAGGCAGCTGCAGGACACGCACTCTGAGAAGTCCGTAGTTGCAAGAAGTACTGCAATGCAAAAATCCTCCCAAGTGCCATGAGAGACAGGCTATGGGAGCAACGAAGTGGGTAACCTTGTAGTTCAAACGCAAACCCAAGTTATGCCAGTTCTTGGTAGGTGACCTCTTCGATGTATGTATGCATGCATAACAAGATGAGACAGTTGTGTGCAAAGGAAGAGCCAGCACCGGTGACTGGATATAAAATGACAAGCCTTTCCAAAATAATGCATTTGTTTCAGATAAGGTTTACCTTAATAGGCTTTTAGGGTAAGCCGTTGCAGTCCATCTAATCTCACAAAGGCCACAGAGCTGGAAACCAAGGATTAAATCTGAATACAGTTCTAGATCAGTTTTCACAAAAAGTCCCAGAAAACTCTTCCAAGGTGGCAACAGCCACTGCGCAAAGGCTTTCAGGGCTGTGTCAAGGCTCCTCTTGGGTCAGACACCAGCTCCAAGAGGAGGTGGACCATCTTCCCAGAGTTTCAGATCCTACCTAGAACCACCATCTGCATCTGGGGATTGACATCTGGAAAACACATGCATATATGCAACAGGGGAGAAGCACAATGAGCAACTTGGATTTCTCTCCAGGGGAAAAGAAAATAGCAGGAGGCAAGAAAAATAAGAGATTCCATATAAAATAGGGAGGAGGTGGTTACAACAAATGTCTTAGCCCATGAACAGCACTTTCCAGTTTGGAGGCAATAGGAGTGCAGTCATGAGCAAGATTTGAGGCATGACAGAAAAAGTCAGAGAGGTTAATTGCCAAGAAGAAAAACACCAGATGTGAAGCACCAGCTCACAAAATCATGTGTTTTGCCATTGATTTCAGTGCAGCCAAGCCTTTGCTGCAGGTTTCTTTAGGGCAAGCTATGGAAATTTCCTTGAGCTGCAAAGGAAAACGTGGAAT
>NW_009259976.1:300075-367620 GCF_000687185.1 Egretta garzetta
ATAAGGACTTTGCATACGCCAGGGTAAATCACAGCCTTTGGGCAACTTCCCCTGCATCTGCTGGAACAGTATTCACACCAGGGTTAACTTTGGCTTGGTAACCTCAGTGGATGTGTTGGCGGTCCCTCACAGTTTGTTGCTGCTGCAGCGTATTATCTGGAAGTCTCAGGTCTCTGTTAAAGACTAATTTCCAAACATCTCTTATGTCAAGTTCATTATGCTGCACCACAGTCCAGGACAGAAGACAAAGGCAGCACATTTCGTTAGAATGACTAAATGTTAACAGAATATGGCACAGGTATTAATATCTAGGATGGCTGCTCTCCCAAACCCATGCCAAATTTACATTTACATGATGTGGAGACCCTCAGAACAGAACCCAACAGATGCTACAAAAATAACTGTATATTTCAAGCCTCAACTCCATGCATCTAGAATATAGAGCTCTCTTTCTGTCACTGCAAGCTAAAGGAATCTTGTAGAAAAGAAAGCAGCATCCATCTGTACAGTCCCATTGCCCTTCTGAAACCCTCCTTGGTGCCGTGCCTCTGCACCCATGTCAGGTATCCCACTTCTTTTCTGAGCTGTGTGCTTAGTCTATTTTGAGAAAGTCAGCCACTACTTTTTGTCTTTGTATCTCCAACCCCAAAGTGTTGCCTTTCAAGATAACCTGCAAAGTCCACAAGAAGCCTTCCCTCTGTCTCCGGGCTCAATTCCACTGTGGTCTTCCATGTTCTAAAATAGCCTTTCAGCTCTCCCCAGGCAACGTAATCTCTTTAATAAACATTTCTGGCATAGCTCCCCTGGAGCTTTCCTGCACTGAGGCAGAAAAGAAATGAGAAACTTCCACGTTTCACTTGAGATCCTAGTTTGGAGCCTCTAAAACAGCACTAGTGCCTGTACCAGCATTTGTCTTTGTTGTATTAACTTTTCCTCTTTGCAGGTTTTACATCGCCAGAGGGTTCTTTCCCTTCCCCTCCTCCTCTGGCTTGCAGCCAGCTTGCTTAAGTAACTTCACTGTTATCACCCCTTGGGTCAAGAGCTGCAACATGTCTCTCCAGCAAGTTCCACCAAGAAAGCCAAAAGAAACAGGCTTTGCAGTCTTGCAGCCTTTGGCATATGCCCTCTGTCCTGAGCCTCTGATCAGGCAGTCAAGATTGTCTCCTCCTCAAACCCTTTGCTTTGGGCTTGCTGAGTTGGTTCCCATCTTGTGGACTCCCCCGTGAGAGCCGGATACCAGCTTGTTGACATCCTCATGACTCATTTATAAGCACATTCAAATCAATAAAGTTAACATTCAGGTCGTATGAACTTGTGTAAAGAAGTTTACACAACACTCAGGTTCTTGATGAAACAAAATCGAGAAACAGGTACCTGAGAAATAAACTCTGGAAAAACCTCAATTTTATTATTTGTTCTTCCCTGGGGTTCTTCTCTGCTTTCTTTCCTGTTCTGCATGGTTTCGAAACTCTTTCTTATTTTGTGGAAATATTCTCACCCTTGACTCCGGCCCTCCGGCCTCATGGATTTTTCTGTTTTGCAGAGCCACTGTGGGCCACGGGAGGCAGGTGCTTCCTCCGGCAGTCAAGGGACCACTGCGTTTTCAGTAGCGACTCATCCCAAAGCCAGCCCCACAGGGTAGGGCTGGCAGTGATGGCTTTCCTGGTCATGGCACTGTACAGCCACACTGGTTTTGAGCTGTCCTCTCCATAGTGAATGATCTGCACAGGGGAAAAGCAAGGTGTTGCAACCCCTGATTTTTATTGTTTCTCCTGTTTCAGCAACCTTAACTTCTGAGGACATTCCCTGCAGCTCCAGATTCATGCCCAAAATCCCATGCTCTTTTTTTTTTTCCCCACAGGAAACCCAACAACTATTCCTTGCGCCTGAATATCTTGCAAGAGCCTGAACACTGATTTTCCAGCACAGTTTGATCAATATTTCCACAGGGGAGGAAAATAATGACCTGTATTAATACTTTGACTAATACTCAAAGATACCAAGCAACAAATAGCATCCAAAATTTTGCTAGGCAGAAACAAAATCTAAAAGAAATCTCTCATTCTGCCACCCACAGCTTCCTAACCCAGTCATGCCAGCAAAGGCACAGAACTAGAAAGAGTTCCCACGGCCACTTTCATTAATATGAATTAATTAATATGAATTGTTATCTCATTCACAAATCACACGATTAACTGTACCCTGCATCTTTTCAGAAGACCTGTGAATTGCTTGTTTGCACTATAGCAATGGAGAATAAGTGCTATGTTTGGGACTGTTGCCTTGGTTGAACTTTTAAATGTGCTGATTTTTTACTTTAGTTTATTTGTTTGTTTGTTCAAAAACACTAACCTACAAGGAAAAGAGTTTGCTGGCTACCATTATTTTATTTAGTGCAGTGCCTACAGAGCATTTTAGAATGTTGGTAAATATAATGCTAGAGTAGCAGCAGCAATCCTGTAATTGAAGGAGTCACAAGGGACAACTATAATAAAAACTGGCAACACAGACCCCTGGATTAGCTAGGCTGAATTTCTTCAGCTTATAAGGGCTTTGGAAAACACTGCAGAAAGAATTTGGAGATGTACTTGGTTTTAATTTCTCTACATATTGCCCAGAAGTCAACTAAATCACTGCTAACACCTGCTGGAAAACCCACATGATTGCACAGTCAATTTTTATTTTTTTTTTTTTTTGACCTGATCACTTCAAACCTCTTCTGTCATTTTTTGGTGCTTGCTGTGTCTCTCATCTGGTGCTCATATAAATTTCAAAGAATCCCAAACCTCACTTGAGGCTTGCAGGTGAACAGAAAACATCATGACCATGCTGCTCTTCTTTGGGCAACAGCTGTCAAGTTAAGAAAAATATCTTCTGTTTTTAAATATCTTTCTCTGCACACTGTTTTCAATTTACACCAGTAACCCAGTGTCAAGTAATTAGTCTAGAATGTTCATCAGGATGCAGCACCCACACCATAATTCTTAGGGAAAAAAAAAACTTGAAAAGGCCGTCTCCAGTGAATATTACTGCTACACAGTCAACAGTGGGGAGGCCAAGTGTCTGCTTCTTACCTGGAGGCTGAGATAATTGTATCGTGTGATCTTCTTGGCATCTGCCAGCTTGATGAAATAATAACCCAGAGCTGCTCCTGCACGCTTCCATGATCTCACAGGTTTAGCCACCACGCAAGCTCTTGTTTTGACTCATGTGGAAGAGGGTTAGTGCCCGTCTCCACCCTCTGCACCGCCTGCAAAGCAAAGGGAAAACAACGAGGTCTGAATGCATCGCTCATTAAAGACTGCCAGGGTTTCCTTTCACTTGAGATTGCAATGCTCAGAGTTAAGAAGGTTTACTGCTATCACATCAACATGGGAAGCCTTTGGCCTATGAAATCATTCATCTTCCCAGCGTTTCCCCTCCTGGGTTTATGTCCTTCAGCCAAGCCAATCTTCCAAGTATTTCACAACACTGCAATTATCACTGTCTCTTAGCATCAAAGCAAGCGCACAGTGAAGGAGGCCTGCGTTGGTAACCGTAGGAATAGCTCAGGAAAGGGGGGAGAGCCAAGTTTGGTGAGCAGTGCCGAGTGACATTGCCTCCTGGAGAGGTCCAGCTGCCTTCCCAGCCTGTAGTAAACACATCTTCCCCTCTGGCAGAAAGGAGGAGTCATCAGTAAGTGTTACCTACTCCTGCTGCTATTTGTGAGCCTAATACAGGCTTTGAGGTAGCTTCATAATTTACACTTAATTAACTTCTAGTGGATCCAATTACAGGAGGGAGGGCTGGACACAAAAGCAGAGGAAAGCACCACAGCTTCAATTTTTAAAGATAATTAGGTGGTATTTCCATGGCATTAAGAGGCCTAAATGCCATTTTCAAGAGTAACTTAGGTCTGCGGAGCCAAGTCTCAATGACGTGCAAGGGGATTTCAATTGAGTCACAGCCTGAGGTGAACTTCAGCTGTCCGCATCACATAGGCCATGCAAAAAGTGGAAGGACACCCAATAACCTGTAAAATCTGAGCCTGGGCCCCGATTCGTTGCCAGAACTATTCAGCTTAGCAATCTACATTTTATTTCTTTCCTAAGGGATTCGCCCTTTTACTCTTCCGTAGTAGAGGGAGCAAAGCACTGATTAAGCAGTAAACCTTCTAGAGGGTGCAGGCAGTACTTCAGATACACTGGTGCTAATTATCTGATGATCTAGCATATCCAATTTGTTTCAAAACACAAAGGCAGAGTGGTCTTTTCAAATAGTGAGCCAACTAGTAATAATACAAACTATTTACTTTGGAGCTACAACTATTTGGAAAGGAAATGTGATTTATCTTTAAATATCCTTTAAATATCTTTAAATACCCCTGTTGTCTCCAAAGATCCCTTGGAGAGCATTCCTTTATGTATCTGGCTCAAAGGAAAAAAGGGGGGTGTGAGAAATAACACAGTCACTCCAGTGATCGGGTTATTCAACAGAAGGTGAAGTCCTTGGTAATGTCAGGAGAGCTCTGCAACATAAAGAAAGCACGACTCTTTTAAGAACATGGTTGTAGATAAAAAAAAATAATACTCCTAGGAACATCAAATATGGCCAAAGCATGTGATTTGTAGTAAAAGAATCTCAAAACTGTTTTGAGAAAGCACGTCACTGAATAGCACCGACTGCAGAAAATTTGCTACCTCTGTGGAGGTTCCTGATTTTCAGAGGCACTGCTTTCATGAGTGTTGCAGTTTCATGGCTCTTCTACTGTGGATCATGCATAAGGAGCAAGAAGTAAGATGAAATGACCCCCCCAAGTTTCCCAATGATGCTATGAAATGTTGGAGAACTGCCCACAGTGGAAGCCTGGACCCCCTGAAGGCCTTTTGTATGAAACCTCCACTAAAACAGAACATAAAAATGCACCCTTTGCAAAAGGCCAGGCCCTGCGAGATGCAGGCTGTTGCTGAAGAGGAACACCCCCAACCAAAGGTGTGCAACAGGGTATGGGATGGAGCCGTACACAGGCAAACATGCAACGCGGGACTGCAGTGTAGTACGAGAACCGGGTAATATGATATGGCTATAGTTTCATATAAAGGCCCAGGTTCTTTTCAAAGCATCCTGTTACTTTAAGCGCATGCCGAAAGTCCTGAATAAAGGCCATTTGAGGCAACGATGCAGACCCTGGTAATGGCAGTGACAGGAGGAAGAGGTACCATATGCCTTGGAAATGAGCACTTTTATGAGGAAATAGACAGCAAAAGCCAAACAATACCCATAAAATCTGAAACCGCCAGAATATCATTTATCTCCCCGGGAAAGGAACTTTTCATGAAAGCTGAGAAGGTTCCATGTATTTTCCCAGCTCCACAACAGCTATTTTCCGTATGGCACATGGGCCAGAGCAAAATAATCAGTCACGTAACTCTGCTTTGGTCCTGAACAAATCCTGGCAAAGCTAATCTGGGTGTGGACTTTCCCATATCGGCCCTCCACATGCAGTTGGCTTCATTTGCAGACCCCACACATTTCTAGGGGTCAGATAAGACTGACTCACAACTCAGGCCCAACTCCAAACATGGCAGTAACTTGAATCGAATGCATTTTCTCTTAGTGATAGACTTCTGGCTATAGGCTGAAGGATACCAGTGACTGTGTGAACCAATGCATGCAAGGGAATGTCAGATCCATGGTGGGAAATAGACTTCTGGCTATATATATATAAGGCTATATCCTTATATATATCCTATATATAAGGATACCAGTGACTGTGTGAACCAGTGCATGCAAGGGAATGTCAGATCCATGGTGGGAATTGTTGCGAGCAACCCGCTGCTGGGCAAGAAGGGATGGAGATAACTTAGGATACCTCTGCCCACGTGGAGGTTATTTCTGCAGCTAGCAAAAAGGTTCTGAGGGAGGCTTCAGAGTGACAAAGATGCCAGAGTCTTTCTTTGCAGAGAGCATCAGTCTATCACCACCGTCTTGTGAAAGAAAAATTACTTAAGCAGCTGCCAAGCACCTGATAAAAAGTCAGTATTGTTATGATAGTCAAGACTGCATCAGGGACACCAGTTTTGTAGGCTCAGAAGGCCTACAGTGTAGTTTTTATAGGAAGCACCGAATGTTTTGGTGCCCGGAAGGAAAGCAAGTTGTACTGAGCCAAGGAAAGTATGTGGGAGTCAGGAGCCTCACTGAAATTTCCAGCTCACTGCCTTTCAGATGCCTCTTTTGTAAACCGTGGATGAAGTTTCTCTAATTCACGGAAGTGTTCTGAGAACAAGTGAATGTTTATGAAATACTTTGGAAGTAGAATGGTCCGAGTATTATTTTAGTGCATTCATCTTCTCACTTCCTGGGAATCGTCCCATAACAAGACCTCAAACACTCTTAACAACTGTTTCTTTACATTCACGTAGCTGTTCAAAATGGATGCATATATTCATTCATGCTGGTCAAAAAAGATGAAAGGGTGCAGACAGATCTTCATCTAGACCATTAAATGGCTACTATTTCAGGCAAAGATCTTGAGGCACCCATACTCCTCTATTATTTTAATTCATGGCCCAGACTGTCTGCTGACAGCATGGGCACATGGGGTGGTAAAATTGTCCTCTGAATGTTCCTGGGAACAGATTTGCAGAAACAGCATGAACCAATGAAACAAACAACAAAGGAAAATATGTCTGAGTGATTGCCCACAGAAGATTTCTCTGGGTTCTCATGTGGGCATTTCCATTAGACAGAAGAATCTTAGGGCTCGGGTATCTGAGCTGGTCATCCACCCTCCAGGTTCAACCAGATGCCACACATCATCTGTAGAAAGCAAAAATGGGCTTTCTAGGAATATAGAAGTTGTCTAAAGGAGCTGCTGGAATGAAACCAAAGCAACCAATAGCTGACAAAAAAGAAAAAAAAGATCACTAATGACTAATGCATTTACAAAAGAAAACCCCAGACCAGAGGAAATCCACTATGGTCACCTACTATCATCTGAAAGGGGCGAAACTCACTTTGGCTACAGGCTATGTAGCTAATGCTTCTTGAATTTTTGCTGCCAGACAGTGTACCTAAATAGAAGATTTTTTTTTTCTCCCACATACATAGCTAATTAAAAATAGTCATGGTGTTATGGGACATCTGTAATTGGTCTTGTGTGGAAGCTCTGTATTCCACTGGTAATTACAATTATTCTCCCATTGCAACCAACTTCAGCTTCACTAAATCAGCCATTTATTTTCTCAGCTGTCAGGGTCTTGGCTGAAAACACAGGAACTATTCAACTTCCATCCTCCTCTTTCACACTGTGGTATACAAGAAACATCTACATATTCTTCAGTTTTCATAAGACTTTTTATTCCTTTAACTTGGAGCAGATTTCCTCCAATAATGTACACATTCAAGGCAAAATCCAGCTCCTTTTGGATGGCAGGCTTCAAATACAAAATAACTCTTTGCTTCTTTTTTTTCCCCATAGTTATGTCTCTCCCTTCAAAGTGCTGTTAGATAAAACCCCAAGCTGCAACACATAACACCACTGAAAATGTCCAGACCCCACATCAACTCATAGTTTTAAATACAGGTTGGACCTTCAGCCCATGTAAGAATGAGGCAGTTTCACATGAATTTTATAGTAACAATAATTGTCATCACTCAGCTTTTGAGGGACTTCCTTTGAAACCGATTTTGCAGACAGTTCCAAATTTGGCATCAGTGCAAGCCCACAGAGTTCATTAGAAATAACCTTATTTACTATGCCTCATGGAGAACAAAAAAGGCCTGGGACTCTGGAAATCCAGTCACTTGTAGGCAAATTGTCAAATTTTTAAAATTAAGAAGCAAGACAGTTCCGCGGAATTTCAGAGTGTGTGATTTTGGAGAAGACAAATTATACTTGGAGGCACGTATAGGAACCTGAATTCCTGTTCATGGAAGAGTGACTAAAGCAGGGGAATGGCAATGCTGCTTGCTCACACCTGGACCTGGGCATGCGTTGGGGCTAAAATAGCCAAAATATATTAAGATACAAAATATGTTATATAATATAAAACTTCACTGAAAAAATGAAGTTTTGTGGAAGGGGGAAGTGACCTACAAGTTTGGAACAAGACCATAGAACAATTCAAGTTAAAAGAATAGGAGAAAAATTAGCATAGCCAAACCAATTATTTTGACATCCTCAAATAATATTTTTTCTATTTTGAAAAATTGACTAAATACAATTTTGAAAGGGAATTAAAGGAGGTTCGAAGAAATGTAAATGCCTCAACAAAACTTGGATGCTGCCAAAATATTTTATCCAGTCAAAACAGTTTGTTTTGTTTATTTTCCCAAGAAAAAGGGAAACGGGGAATTAATTGCTTTTATTTGTGCTTTCTGCATATGAAAGGAAGCAATTTGCAGCATGTGCTGGCGTCACCAGTCAATGTCACATCTTGTGACTTGACGTGACTAACCCACATAAGGTTTAGTGGTTTCTGAGCGGCGGCTGCTGCAGTGGGAGCGCTCGCTAGTCCCCAGTGCAAACTCCCTGAACTCTCAAGGCAAAATATAACTTCCCTCCCACACAGAAAAGCTGTCCACTGCTGCAGCGTTTCCCTCTTCAGCTTTATGCTCACACTGCCAGGACTGCTGTAAACCGAACATGTGCCTACAGTGACAAAATATAAGGTTTTAATTAAGCTGGTTTTAAACACTCATCATTCCTGAGATTTCCTCCCAGTGAATCATGAGTTTATTTTCGTACCCCTGTGCCAGCCACGCCTGCCGCAGTGGCCCCGGAGCTGCTAGCAGGGAAGGGGTTCATGGGGACAGTCACCTCTCTTCCAAAACAGGTGGCATTAGTTACCCTCTTTGTGCCGCTTTTTTTCCTCTTGCTGAACCACATCTTAAAGGCCAAAGAAGGAAACGTGACGGCACCAGACAGAGAGGGACCCTCAGCCGTGGCTTTAAATATGGCACAGGCACTGCTGACCTGGTGAGGAGCTCCTCCGAAAACCTGTGCCGGTCATCAGTGAGGGTACTGTGGAAGGCAAAGGGGTAAACCACGGTGACTTCCCCACTGGGGTTTCCTTCTGCGAGAGCATCCACCACCGGCAAGAAGGTCCTTGGCACCAGCCAGCTTCCTAAAGTGCCTTTTGCAGGCAGGGCCAGAGAGCTCCCCTGGCCCAAATAAACACACTTCTGAGCATCCTCAGCTCCCACTGCAGGCAATGACCAGAACCCTGCTGCCAGCCATGGCTGCCAGGAAAGCTTACTTTAGCAAATCACAGCTGCTGCACACCATCCGTAAGCTGTCGCAGTTCCACCCCAAAAAATGCAGTACCCAGCAGGCTGGGATGCTTGCTCCTTCCTGCTGCTGAGCTATTTTTTTTACCTGTGCTATGATTATCACTGAGTGCTTCTGCCCTTTTGCCTTCCTCCTGACTTGGTCCCACGGCTCCGCTGGTGACATTGCGAACTGACCCGCCTGGCCCTGCCGCTGCAGCTGGTTCAGCCCCAGCGCTGCTTCGCTTCATGCACTGCTTGTGCCTATTGCAAATGAGCACAGTTAGGGAGGAACCACATGCCAGAAGGGCAGTCTAACTGGCTACACCTCCTTTTTCTATACCTTTTCTTACACTACACTCCCCCAGCGCAATACAGAGAGCCTGGAAGGGTGGTTGCAGCAGCTCGGGGAGTGTGCACACCCTCTGCCTTGCATTGGCACGATGTCTGTGGTTCGGCTTCACACCTGGGTCACACTGCAGAGGCCAAAACTGGGCCTTTTTGGTCCTTTCAGCAAGAAGGCCATAATGCAGGGAACAGAATCAATGTGGGTTTGTAAAATATTTTCTACGTTTTGAGCCTATTGATTTAGAAATGGTTTTTTTCCACCGGCTTGCCACGTGGTGTGACTTTTCAGATCGCTATACTGTGTCAGTAAAATGTCATTACTAACATTAAGTACATATGTTCCTTAAAAACAGGACACATTGGATAGGAATAACAGTACTGATGCCCATCAATTTATACAAATCATGTTTAAAAAACAATATTGAAATCGGCACATACTTGATTTTGTTCCTCACTGATATACCTTTGTCACTTTTACATTGGGACATACCTCTTGCCAGGCACTGCCACTGATTTTTATTTTATTCTTGTATTGCAGCAGCTGCAGAGACAGCCATTGTCCTAGGGCACTGTCTACTGAGCTGTGGCAATGTGCTGGATTTCAGAGTCTTATCAGCTCTGCCACTGAGTGGTCCTTTAAGCGAAAGCCCCACTTTGAAAGGGAAATATGTCAGCACTGCTGTGTGTGCTGCCTTAGCATCTCAAGATTTTCCAGCTAATCTCTTATGAGGTACGAGAAGCACAGTCTTGAGAACCCAGGGATAAAAGATATCAGGCTGTGATGAGTGCCGGGCAGCTTCCTTTTCATTATCCTTGAAAATAGATAAATTCTTTGCTAGCTTTGTGCTTGCAGAGTTCACAGGAATTGTCACCTACGTATAATTCCTATTCTTAAGGAGGAAAAAAAAAGAAAATCCAGCCAAGCAAACCTGTGTTGGCAATCAACTGAGAAATGTAAAGAAGATTAGACACGCCTTACGGTTTCTGTACTTTTTTACAGATGCATAATCACCTGTTCGGATGGGATTTTTCTTCAATACTTTCAGCTGTTTCCCTTGCTACAATCTACACATCCATATCTCCCACTTGACTTGTCATTACTGGTAAGCCTTACACGACTATGTCTAGTGCTATTTTGCAGGATGGCCAAGAAACCAAACCACTTCTGCCACTGAGCATCACTCCGCCACCCTTCTCACAGCGAGGGCTGCATTTTCCAAGGCCTGGGATGGGATGCTGAAGCACTGATGTCATTTGCCTGAACTGCCAGGCCCTTCTTTTCCTGTTTCTCTTCACTCAACAAACTCCTGAATCATTCCAGCTCCACCATGTGACTCACACACAGCTTGTTCCATAAATAATTGGAAGTAGGAGGGAGCTGAGAGCAATAAAAACAGAACCTGAAAGTGCTGGAATGAGTTCGGTTGCCTTGGTGTTGGCTTTTTTTTTTTCTTTTCCATAAGGAAATCTGCTCTTTAAAAAGGAAAAAAAAAAAGAAAAGTCATCTGCTTTATTTAGCAGGAGTTAGCAACGCATGCTTTGTTCCCTGCAATGGGCCAAGCTGATGTCACCACCAGCAGCTGGCTGATAAATATTTGTCAGTATAGCTTCATATATTCCTCAAGCCCTTATACTGAAGTTGGGATGAGAGGATTCCAAGCTGATTTGCCTGAATGCAAGCCAGAAGAATAAAGTTCCTCTAGTGGCTCCATTTCGTGCTGTTGTAGGTATTCATTAGCCACCAAATACCTCACTGGGAATAGCGATAAAACCTTGTAATCCCCTAGCATCTTCCAGCCAATACTTAGCAAATATTAATTACGTTAACCTTCAAACAGTCCTGTGAAGTAAAGCAGAATCTCTGTCTATCTTATCTCTATTTTAAACAGAAGACAACAAGGCAAGGGCAAGACTAGATATTTATGCCAGCACAGACAATGAATCTGCACTAAAAAAGCGAGTAGAACAAAAGGACTGCCTTTTCTTACCTGTCATATGATGCATATTCAACTGAAAAAGTTAGGCGGATTGATGAACTACACATAAAAGAGTGTTATCTTAGCATCATGAGCAAGGATAGGTATCACAGAGTTTTGACAGACTATAAAAATTGGGGGAGTGATATTGCAAGGAAGCAAACAAGCAAGGAAACAAATTGTATTCAGGGCCAAATTTCTCACCAATCATTTAACGCTGTGCCCTCCAAGCCAAGAATCGTTTAGACCTGTGAGAGAGCTTCAGCTTGCCTATTTTCCACTCAACATGACTGGTCTACACAGCAGGTACTAGCACAGATGTGAGGTTGCTACACATTCAGGACAGGGTGGGAGCTTTGAGATTGCCCCATTCCACAACTAACTTCCAACCCATTTACAACGTGAAGGTGTCATTGATTATATGTTGATGTTACATGCATACCCCAAAATGGGCCAATACTGGTTTCTTGGGGCACTCCTGATTTGTGCGGTCGCTGTTTCTTCTGGACAATTCACATCTGAATGTATCACATAACCCATTCTGAATCTCTGTTTTGTTACTAATTTCTGTGTTGCTAAATTGGATCAGCTGACCCTCGCCCCATGGCGCATTTATGATATATGCACCTGTGAAAGCAGTCTCAAGACTGCCAGGTCTGCATTTCTACAGCGGAATTGTCACTGTGGGAGCATGCCATGCAAAGCGGCTGTGCTTGGGGACAGCCGCACCCGAGGTGCTCATTTCCTTCTGGACACTTCTAAATCACCCCTGAGATTATTAACTCATCCAGGATCGCAGCTCTGTTGCCCATTGCTACAAGTTCTGGAACAAAATGGGAATTGATGTCAGAGTGTCTCTAGTAAATGTCTGCTAGGAAAGAGCTCTCCTTGAGGTGGTCACAAGAAAGGCAGGCAAAATACACCAAAACAATAATGGAGCAAGAAAAAAAAACAGTAAATATTCTCTACAGTTTGGATTTCTTTATCACAGAGGGTTATTCCTCACTTATTTTGCCACTGAGTCTTCTAGGGCATTTCTCTCCCCTCCAGCCCCCCATACTCTAGGGGAATCTGTCACACAGGTCTCTAGTGCCTCAGCTGCTCATGGCTTGCTCATTACTTGTGAGTTAGACCAGCTGCATTCTCCACAGAAAGGCACTACCCTTTTCATCTTCTAAGTCAGTTTTCCTGCCAAACTGTGGCACTGACACCCTCTGGGTGTGATTCAGCCAATTTTCTCATCTACTCCAATGAGCCTTGACTCTGTTAAAAGGATAATTTCTTCCCACAGCTTCTGGGAACATCAAATGAAATTGGACTGTCACTTACTGAACCCCATTTGTCTTGTTTTTAGGGCAGACTAAGTCTCCAGTGTACTGGATCTGCTTTCTTTTCACTTCTTTCAGCCTGTGTCACCCTACCCTTTTACCTCTGTTTCGCTTCCACAACACAAAATATATGTCCTCATATATGGCTGGAAATTCACCACCATGGCTCAGTCAGCAGAGGAGAAGGTCATCCCAAATTTCCCTTGTGTAGAAAACTTCAGGGTTACAGAAGAGTATCTCATGAGGATGCCACTGCCTTGGCCCTCTAGAAATTCTGCTTGCTGAAAATCCAGCAGGAAAATATCAGCATTAGAGCAGGTAGGAATATCTGTTCAAATATCCAGAAATATCTGTTCACATTGTGAAGAAACCTGTTGCAGAATACACTGTTCTTTTTTACAGTTATACCTGCCACCTTGGCAGAGCAGATTCTCTGCCCCTGCAAAGCTATCCCAAGCAAGATGAACTGAAGAGTTGTGTGGGTTTGTCTCCCACAAAAACCTTTATGGAATCCAGGTCCTGGATCTGACTTCACTGGGACACCTGAGGTGGGTGAGGGCCAAAAGAGCCTTCCCAGCTTGTCCTTGCTGTCTTTCCTGCCCTGGAGCAGGTATGTGCTGTCCTCAAAATGTATCAGGCCCATCTCTAGAAATACTAGGATTTTTTTTTTCCCTAAGGCAAACAGTCAAACCAGGAAATGTTGCAACCCATAGCAAAAGAAAATTTAAGATTAGGCAGAGAAAGTCCAGCTAAAGAAGGAAAAAACCTGCTGGATGTGTATCTTGCGGTCATCACAGCAATATCTCCAAGACAACTTTTCAGCACAGTAATGGCAGGAAGACAAAACTAGCAGGCACCTACCAGGTCATCCAGCCCAGCCCTCTGCTATACATGTGCCCGCACCACCCTTGCCCATTCATAACTGCAGCAAAATCTATCTTAAAAGCAGTCATGAATCCCACTTGTGGGGCTACTGTTCAAATGCCTAGAAACCATTTTCTAATTTCAAGCTTAAATTTATTCCTGGTCATTTGTATTCTAAGGCATCCATGGCTCCTTTTCTCCTCTCTGGTATTTACCCGCCTGATGCATTTCCAGACAGCAAACATATCCAGTTTCTGCTTTTGTTTTGCAAGGTTAAACAAATCATTCCCTTCAATTTCCTACTGTAAAGCAGGATCCCTATTCTTCTGATTTTTCTCACTGCCCTTTTCTGCATCTGCCCATTCCAATTCACCTTTCTGCAAAGAGAGTGATCAGAACTATATGCGGTATCAAAGTTAATTTTAACTACCACAAAATGGGGAGAAAAAGGATCACTTTTGAGGACCAGCTTAAAACTTGTAAAGAAAACCCCAACAACGCTTATAGCATACATTAGAACTAAACTCTTTCACTCCTTGTATCTGTGGAAACAGACTTAAAGAACAGCACTATGTGGCTGTGCTGTCTAAGGATTAGATGGTCAGTTGGTCATTGCGACTAAAATCTTGTATAATTGTGTTATAATTTGATCCCAGACTCAAAAAGAGGTTGATAGAAAATAAATTGTAAGGTTGGTGGGGCATCTACTGTGTCACAGTAACATTGCTTCTGCCCCTGAACGTGGGGTTAAGGGCTGAGGCAAGGATGAAGAAATCAAGTGAAAGCCTGTGTGCTGATTTCAGCAGGCAGAAAACCAGCTCCAGAGGAGTGGTTTTCATATTTCTGAACCAATGGATCTTTGCATGTCCACAGAATTTCCCTTTGTTAAGCAGGAGCAGAGGGTGGTGTGCAGCCTGCCAAACAGCTGTATGCCCTTGCAGCCCCAGTGTTTGCCACCTACCGGGATGCATCCTACATAAGCCCTAATGCAAACCCTGCAACCAGCCAAAACTATTTTCTGTAGCCTTCTGACCACGGAGGGTTTCCCTGGAGCAGTTTGTGCAATGCTTCCCAAGGAGCATCCTTGGATGCACACAGAAGCTTTCAAAGAGAGTTTATAAAAGACCAGGGACATATTTTCTCAAGCCAGATGTAGAAATGCCCTAATAATGAAAAGCAAAATGGCTCTACCTGGCAATCATTTCAGTGACTTTGCTTCTGCAGTTCCAGGAAGGATTCCTTTCAGTTCTGAAGGCAGCACAATGCAACCACAGCAGATACTGTCAATTTGCCACATTAGGAGTCCTTCCAGGGAAAAAGCGTGTCACCTTCTGGTACCATGCTGTCTTGCATGGATGCATTCTCCAAGCAGGAAAAGTGGAAAGCCAAGAGATTCCCACTGCCATCTGCTTTCTGTCCTTTACACCTTGAAAATTTATGTTATGAACAAAGAGAAGAAATGTATGCAGGCACTGAAGCCACAGTGCCAGCAACATCCTCAGAGTATTGGCCACACCTTCTCTGTAGGCTGTTTTTGAAGCCATCAAAACCAGAGGGATTTATTCCATACATAAAACAGAAATAAAGTTCAGAACAGAAAAATGCCTCGTGGCTAGCTAAAGCAATTGCTCCACTTCAGCACTTACTGTTTCACAGTCCTCAAGAATAGTTATTGTTCTTATTGGACCAGGTTAATTCCAATTGTAAGTCTTCTGTAGATTAGATTTAGGCAGACATACGCTAGTGCTCTACTCACATACAGCAGGGAGGACCAACATCCTCGGGTTTTAACTTTTTCAACTCTCAGCCTTTCTTAGGTGTGTCGTGCATGCTTAGTTGGGTTTACGTGGCACTGGGAACAAGAAATGTTTGTTTCTAGGTCTTTCCATTTGGAGATATTTTAAACATACATATTGTTTGTAGCACAAAAGATTTTTTAGGGTATCACATGGACATCGATGAAACACACTTTTGCCTGCACTGGTTGAAATCACGTAGAAGTCACAATCTCAAAGAGGGTTGGTTGGGCAGGCAAGCCCTGGCACTCACGCCTGCTCTATTTTCTTGCAGGAGACTCTGTCTGCACACATATTTATTCATGGGAGAGAACGGTAACAGAAGCAGAAATCTAATTGAGTTTTACATTTGCTTACTAACATTTTCTTGACCTAAGGCCCAACATACTGGGAATTGCCGGAGAGAAAAACATTAAAGTAGCTGTAAATACAAAATTTCTTGTGAAGGGATGAAAGCCAACTCAAAAGGCTGACCCCATCCCCCAAGAAGTGTATAGCAGGCTAGGATGAGGAGACGATCTGGGCCATCTAACAGTACTTAACATCTCAGGAACAGGCATTCAGGTCTCTTTTTCTCATCACAAGGACTTATTAGCTCATCTGCCTTAGAGCATAACGCTTTGCTAGTAAATTCAAGCATGCCCACAATGTGCCTGTGCACTCCAACACTGTTACCTACGCTAATGAACTGTGAGAGAGTTCCCTGGCATGAATGTAGCCTGCTCCAACTAGTGCTTTCCCAAGCAACTTCTGGACCTGTTTTGATCACAGGAGTGTGCCAGGAACCACACCCAAGCAGCAGTTTGCTTGCAGCCACCTAGCACAGGCAAACCCAGTTCACCGGCATAGATGCAGGCTGTTCCACGCCAGTTGGCCTCCGCGGCTGGGAACATTCCTAGGCACGTTTAATATAGTGGTATAAACCCAGCCTAAGTCCTTGAACAAAATTACAAAGTCAAATCAAATTGTCACTGAAAAGCTGTTACACATACGGTTTTAATAGTGTACTATTTTGCAAATGTCTGGCATTTTCTGGGCTTGCTACTCTATGTGTGCTCCAGTTACACACACTGATAAAATTTCAGAGTTAACAGTGGTGTTGCTGTGATGCAGAACTCCAGAAAGGCAATGATGAACCAGCTCCTTTAGAACGGCAAGGGTGGAAGAACCTAAAAAAACTTTCTAAGGTCAAGTTTGGCTATGACCTAAGTTGCTATCACTAAACTTTTTCTACCTGTGACAATCTCATGATAATTTTCTGCTGTCATTGCAATTGCCTCCCACAGCCAGGCACCATCTGAAACAACTCCAAGAAAGAAACTGTTCTCCTGTTGTGAGAACAAAGTTGGAAACACAGATGTGATCAATCAGTGGTCTGGCAAACTCCAAACTCTATTTTTAACTCCAATCACAAAATCTAGGGTGTCCCATTACATTATTGAAATAAACATAATACTTTATTTCTTTCAAAGCCATCATGCAGTCGTTCCGGTTGGAAAGGACTTCCAGAGGTCTCCAGTCCAACCTCCTGCTCAAAGCAGATCTAGTTGAAGCAAGTTGCTCAGGGCCTTGTGCAGCTGTGTTTTGAAGATCCCCAAGGGTGGAGAGTTTACAGCTTCTCTAAGAACATGTTCCAGTGTATGACCACCTTCATGGTAAAAAAAATTCCTTATAAGAAATCAGAATTTCCCATGTTCCAGCATGTGTTTGGTTCTTCTCATCCTGCCATGGTGTGCCTGAGAAGTCTGGCCCAATCTTCTCTATATTGTCCCATTAGGTGGTTGCAATAAGCAATTACAATAAGCAACAAGACCTCTCCTCAGCCTTCCCTTCTCCAGGTGGGACAGACCCAGCTCTCTCAGACTCTTTTCACACATCTCATGCTAATCACTTTGATGGCCCTCCACAGAACTCACTCCAGTATGTCAATGCTTTTCTTGCACTGGGGAGCCCAAAAATAGATGCTGTCTCACAAGTTTCCATGATCTTCCCAGGGACTGAAGTGAGTCTGAGCAACCCATAGCTCCCTGGATCGTCCTTCTTCTTCTTCTTGAATGCAGGTGTGTTGCCTTTTCCCAGTCAACAGGAACCATAACCTCTCAAAAAGGATAGTGAGCAGCCTCACTATGACATTGGTCAGCACCCTTCACAGCCTTGGGTGCATTCCATGTGGTCACATGGACTTTGATATGTCAGGTTGGCTTAGTACTCCCTACCATATCTATGGAAAGTAATAAGATTTGCATTCCCACAGACTGTGCTAGAAGGCTCAGGGAAGCAGGAAGCATGAAAATTGATGATTTTGGTTTCTCTACCTTTTAGACACATATCTGGTCAGTCACAAGCACCAAAATTGTAAGAGTCAAAGACTTTATTCTACTCTGTATGCCCAAATGGGCCAAATTCAGACTGCACTGCGACCTTAATTCATAGTCTGCTTAGTTCCCAAGGGCAAGACTTTAGCAATAGTTTTTTCAATGCAGGATTTAATATGTATTTGTAATATATTGTAGAATGCAAGATTGAATATGAAAAGCTTGACAGCAAAAAGCCTACCCCTTACCCTGTTTCCCAAATTAGAGACAGACAAGCAAGGCCCAAACAGGTTTTTTTCCACCTTGTGCTTATATCTACCTATATGATGCCAGCTATGTAGATGAACACCAATAAACACTAATCAAAACACGCAGTATTCTTTAGCAGAAGAGCTTTATAAGATATGATTTGGGCTTTAAAGTAATTGGTCCAGGCCTTTCATAATAAGGACAGCTGAGCTCAGTTCAGTTCGCTATGACTGATGATAATTCTGACTGCTTCCATTAGGAGGCTTGCTGTACAATGAACCGTCAGGAGAAAACCCACCACTACCTTCATTAGGAGAACTTGTATACCATTTAATGAAAGACAAACCCATCAGACCTATGTGTCACAAAAGCTATCCCCCCCCCCACTGAAGCATTTTGTTGGGTCGGGGCAGGAGATGACACCACCATTCACTGAGCATTTAGGCC
This sequence comes from Egretta garzetta, assembly GCF_000687185.1. Taxonomy (NCBI): domain Eukaryota; kingdom Metazoa; phylum Chordata; class Aves; order Pelecaniformes; family Ardeidae; genus Egretta; species Egretta garzetta. The sequence continues at coordinate 318,648 of NW_009259976.1, forward strand.
AGTGTCGGCACATCCCATCGCATGATTAGGCCCTAAGAGAGGCATGGAGGATTAATTACTCGACCTTTTTTTCTAACAAAGGTTCAAAACCTTGTGACAGAAGATACGTTTCGCCCTGACTACTACCGAGTTCAGCCTTCTACGGACTGCCAATGAACTTTGTTGTTCAGTCTGCATCTCTCGCAGTGACTCAAGCCGTGACACATTTGCCGGGGGAATAATCACATATACAGAAATACACGCATGGGGCAAATAGGCACAGTGGTACAAAGGGAGGTCAAATTATGGTTCCATTAACCTTGAGCGCATCTTTTTAAAAGGAGATGAAAAACGAAACAACAAGCAACCAAACCTAACCTCTGGCTAAAAATAGGAGCTCTTCAGCTGAGCTCTTTTGTACTGGAGCAAATATTCATAGATTGCTCAGAAATCCTGAATAATGGGGGGTTTAATGGAGTCTGACAGGTTCTCTACTAGAAGTGCTAACAGGTACCATGATGAGGCTTCTCTACCCTTTACCACAGGGGCCATAGTGCCGGCAGTCTCTACAGCCATGGATAATTCATGTTACATAATTAACAACTCCTCAGAGGGAAGCAAACGATCATTCCTGGAGCTTAACGGTAAAGTAAGTGGGAAAATAAATAAATCAAACCTACAGCTTTCAGATTTCTGCCACATCCCCTAGGAAAATCCCAGAATAAAATGCAGGGAGAAAGATCTATTAAAGACAAAATGCAAAACCAACAATAGCATGTTTCTGACTGCCATCCATCTGCGACTGGACTCGATGAAGGATTTGGGGCAGAAGGACAGTGCACTCAAATGTTTAAAATGGCATGTATTTATTTAAGAATTTCCAGTGTTCATTTTTAAACTTCCCACTGGAAAATAAATGGCTTGTCATAATGTGAAAAACTGTCAAGAAATGAGCAAGATACCTGCAAAGTCCTTTGTCCAGCCCTAGGGAGGGGTCTCCGGTAACAGCAGATGACCCAGAGTGTGTTTAAATAACTCAGGTGCTAAGTTCCGTGGAGAAATGGTGGGTTCTGTTTGCTACTTGTAGCATTAACAATCTCCTTTCCAGTCCCTGCAACCCTGACCTGACTCTTTTTTTAGGGCACAGGATTTTACAGGAGCCAGCAGGGTAGCTCAGGTCTCTCTGTCAATCCAAAGGACTGAGATATTTGGCTCCAGGGCTTGGATTTGGTGAACTGTGAAGACAGGAGAGCGCAACAGGGACCAGAACCAAGGCTAAACCTGGGCATTTCTGGGCTGAGTATGCCCACGGTTCGCATCTGGAGCATCCGTTCGCCCCCACAGCAGGACTGGAGAAGTACTAAGAGTTACAAGCACGCAAGATCTGGTATTAATCCCTGTGACTTTTATCTCTCCATTTCAGAGCGACTTTGTTTATGACTCAATCACCAAGATAATTCTGGCAGCTTTTATTCTGGCAATCCCAAAGCATTCTTTTCCTCTTATGAAAATGTTAGTATTTCTTTGGGGTGTGGTATATAACTTGGATATAAATTTTGGCTGAGGGCTAAGGCTAACTAAGAAGAGTGGGAATGACATTTTACAAGAGGTGAACCTTCTTCATTTTTCTCAGTCATTACTGTGATTACCTTAGGCACTTAATTTTGAAGCAACATAATCTAAAATACATGTTAAGAGGCTAAAATATACATTGCAAAGTACTGATCCTTACACTACCGGATTTAGAAAAGTTCAGTGCAAGAAACTGGCTTTAAACCAGTAAACAAACAATGCCTCTTACTTTGTGTCAGACAGCTGGAGGGGGTGGCCGAATCACAGTTCAAAACCAGGAAAAAAAAAAAAAAATAAATAAATCGAGCCCAGCTTTTCTTATTTTGCTAATAAAATAAACATAGTTTCATCCTCTTGGGTGAACACTTTATAACAATGATTTGCTAACAATGATTTTGTTTCCTTTAAACACAACACCTCTTTGACTTTGCATATCATTACAGCTTCTCTGAGTGCCAGTCATAGTAGCGGTACGTGCCAGCTACTGTCCTTTTCCTCATAAATGGCTGCCTTCCAACAACTTTGGCTATATATAACTACTGGAGTGTTTGAGGAATTTGGGGAATGAAAAATCTCCAGCAGATTAATTTGCACTGGTCTGTAGTAGAAGCTTGAGACCTATCCCTGCATTTCCTAATTAATGGTAATTGAGCAATATCTATCTTGCTGACCTCTGTATAGTACATTACACCTACAGTCCACCCAGACCATGGCTCCTGGATGTCTCTTTTAGTGGCAGTGCTCATGTGAACCTCCACCAGCTCCCATCCTCTTCTCAGCTATTCATTTCCACTACTTCACCACCCTCCTGATGGTGCCAGGACACTTACTGATTTGCTGCTTGTGTTTGAACAAACCTCAGGTGGTATCACTTTGCTCTTAGGGAACATTTATTCGGGATGTGGTTATATAATGCAGCTATAAACATCACAAGGTGAACTGATCAGGGATTGATCCAGGTTTTAAATCAGGATATTTTTAACCCAAATAAGTTCCCTGATCCAATTCATAATATAACTAATAAAGAATGAAACAAAAATGAAGAGACTGGTGGTGCTGAAGGTGGCACTAGCATCAAGAGTATCCATAGATGTCTTAAACTCTCTTTCTATGCCCACAAGCCTCTACCAAGCTGCTTTACACCAAAATTGATGGCTTTATCTCACTTGCTGATAGAGCATATTAACATCTGTGTAGGCCATGAATTAAACCTAAGAGCAGCTTCTCAAGCAAGAACCAGGAAGAGCATTCAAGGAGTTCATCCTCTACCAGTGGTACAGGGGTCAGACGAAAACACGATGATCTGGAGGAGGGCTCTGTCTCGTCCTATGCTCACCATGTGCTCACCGGGAGCCATCCCTCTAGCTAGAGGTGGTCAGGATAAAGTCGGTAGGAAGGACTCCAGAGCATATCTCAGGATCCAGCACATCAGCTCGGTTCAAGTAGAGAATTCACGCTGCCCAAGCTTAGTCTGCTGGTATAGGGAATGGAGAGAGGAAAGCTCCATCATTTGGGCATTTGCATCTCTGAAGGTCCCATTGGCTGCATATGATGCCTGCAATTTTATTTTAGGCTCTCAAGCTAGATGAAAATAAAGCCAGACAATGTGAACTCTCCATATTTGTCCCTGTACTTATCATGTCTTTTGCCACTTTGAGGGCTAAAGGAAATGAAGAGGGGGTCTAACATTGCAGACTGCTCAAATCGCAGAAGCGCTATTACAGATGTGTGTTTGCAAAAGCCATCAAACAGCAGTATGTAACAAATTGTTCTGCAGAAGAAAATATTCAGTTAGCAGTTGAAAATTAGATCTTTTTTTAACCATTCTTTTATTGCAGTTTCTCATACCATCACTGGACATTTGAAATTCTATCTGGATGCCCTTGTATACACAAGAACGATTTCCACTTTCTTTATTTTAACTCTGTACTTTGTGGTATAGAGAGTTCATCTGGATCCCAGTGTGAATTTTATGCCTCTCACACCTCTCTGTTAAGACTGCAGACATAGCAGATGCATCAGCAGGTGTTAAGTTTCAGACCATCTAGCAGAATGTTATAGTTCTGACAATCTTCTTCCTTTTTTTCTCAGTCATGTTTCCCATTCATTGAGTAGAGTGAGGATGCACGTCTCCAGTCTTGGTTCCCTATAATACACTTTATTTTCTTTTTCTTCAAAGATGCAGTTGGAAAATCAGCTTCTTAAACAGCTGGGCAAGGCCAACAGTTTCAGCAACACTTATTATGAGATGCAAGGTCAGAGGCTTTTGCCTGCAGGACAGTGGATATACCATCCCCGCCGGAGCTTTATAAACTATGCTAAAATCTTTCTTTGTTGCTCAGTCTTAACACTGTCAACCATGGGCGGCATAACACAGTGGAGACAGCATATGATTAAGAGGTACCAGGTAACAAGCTTCCATAGATTTGGAGCATTTTTTAATGCCCAAATGCATTACAGAGTTCTTGCACATTTGTGCCCTTGTGCAGCAGCCCACGGTGAAGATTTTGCTGGCTGTCCCCCCACCAAGGCAGCCATGTGGCAACTTGGGCTGAACATAAAAGGAAGCGCACAGGAAAAAGTTACAAGGTCTTAAAATGTTAATGGTCATTTGCTTCTGTTTTTCAGTCCATAACAACTAAATATACTCATCTTGTTAGTACAATGAATAACCCAGACTCTTCTGGTTTTGTATGATACTGTTCTTCTAAATCTCTACTGCATTACACTTGTGTGCACACGTGTGCGCGTACTCTGCTACAAAATTTTCTGCTGTGATCCCCCTAGTTCAAAAGCATTACAGCCGCTACTGGCACCAGCAGAGAAGGGAAGGAGGTACAGCATATTTTTTAACAATGATGCTAAGCAAGCTAATAATTAGAATTTGCTATGGCCAGCTTCATTCCAGAACACTTTATTCAAGGCACATTAGAAGTCTGTTCTTTCTAAAAGATTTTCTCCTGTAAGACTCACATTCATGCAGAAGGCAGATGTGCATCTGTGGTTTTCAGCCTTTCAATAAATAAGTTGCCCACAACTGAAATTTAACAGCCTGGAGAAAGCAACAGATGAACCCAGCTTCTAAAGAAGCAAAAGAAATCTTCCTGCTACGAGGATGTCATACACAAAAGTCCTTGAACAGAACATCTGTTGTCTATAACCTGATAGTAGTCTAGTTTTTGTACTGCACAAAGAGATCCTAAAACACGGGCAGATGTGTGGTTAAAGGCTGCACACAGGATGGTCCCCATCCTGCGCTACGTCCTCCCCTCAGATGGAAGAGTAAAACCTCACGCCTACCAGAGCGCCGTCTCGCTGTCAGCAGCCATTTGGACAGCCTAAGACCCTATGGCTTGTTTTATGGAGTACCAGCCTTGTATCAGTCAACCTGAGCCTTTGTCCTTGTGAAATCATGCCAAAAAGCTGCTCGGGCCAGGGACAGATGTCCTTTGTTCCAGAACAGATGCGGCCTTGCTTTGTGCCCTTTCTTTCACGGCCTCCTGGCTGGGGCTGCAGTGGCATCCTGTCCCCTAAATTGCTGTGTCTGACATCTGCCGCAGCGGCACAGGGGACATCCCTGCCTCAGATGCAGAGCAGCTGCGCGAGCCATAAGGACACTGCTGCTGCGCAACTGCCAGGATCCCCTCGCTGCTGCCGCGGCCGTACGTGTGCGTGGCCTGTGTGTGTGTGTTTGCCTCCCTGTCTGCATTTCATGGCTGCAGGAGGTGACACGGCTGTGATGGAAAGCGGTGACACCAGCGCTGAGGATGCAAAGCAGCAGGAACATGGGGAAGCACTGGAGCCACTGGGGCTGAGTCAGCAAGTCCCAGCCGCTCCCGTGCCTGTTTATCTTGCAGCAGTCTGTGCTGCAAGCTTCCCGTTACCCTTGCTTGGCAAGTTAGAAAAGTCTGTTAGAATGCACTCAGCTCTCCCAAAGTAGAATAAAGTATCTGAATTTGCATCCCTAGCCTGGCTGTTTCTGCTCTGATCCTTGCAAGCTGAACATACCTTGCATTTCATCCTTCACAAGACCTCCATGACATTCCTACAGAACTGATTGATGGAAGCAAGGATAAAGACATTTAATTCTGCTTCCCCATAGAGTTCTGCTTTTTTACCATCATTCAGAAAGAAACTCTCTGTCCACAACTCTTAAAAAAATCGCTATCCAACAGCAAGCATGGAATCACTATGGCTGTGTCTAACCTGACCTTAAGCATATTGCAGGATGCTGAATCATCCAGATACTGTGTCTTTGTAGATTGTCTCCCTACCTTTTCATTTGTGTCAGCCATAAGTAGTATAGCAACTGGAAAATAAGCCACTTCAAGGAGATTAAAATTAGTCTTTTACTTCTTGCTAAACTCATTTTAGCCAGATCAATTCCTTGAACCGTTCCACTGCCTAATAACAGAACTACCTGGGGTGGGAGCAAGCGTGGACTGATGGTCAGCTGGATTTGGACTGGCTTCAGCCATGATGAAACTGCATCCTCCTTCGAGAAGGGAGGCCTCAACCAAGGCAGGACCCATGCAATGACCTGGAAGGTTTAAAAAAGATGTGGTGAGTGATAACAGCAAAGCCCAGGGCAGAAAAAAGGGTAAAGGAAGAGTGAGGCAGCATGAAGTAAGGTGGTGTGCTTTCTGAGTAGCCGACCCCTTGGTAGAGTGTCTAATGCCTCTCCTTTTCATACGCACCATTATGTGGTTGCCTCATGGCTCAGGATTAAGCTCTCTAATTTCTAAACACTGCCTGGTGTAGCAAGGACTTACCACACACCCCTTCTGGATGGAGAAGATATGAAGTTCACATCTATCTTAGAACACCCGGAGGAAGAAAAGCTCCCCATGACACCCAAGACAGCTACAAGTGTTCATGGAGGTGGGGGAGAGGATCTGAGTCTGCCTTGAAGCTATGGGGAGAAAATATCACTATTTTCATAGAGAAAATACCTTAATGTCTTTTTGGTCATTGTCAGGAACACCCCTGCAGTTGGAAACTGTGGAGTGATTCAGAACTGTAGAGGAAAAAAAAAAAAAAATCAGATATGTTCTCTGATATCTCACGTTCTCTTCCTGAAGCACATATAGTAGTCTCAGCTTTTGAAGGTTGATATCATGTCTTTAATTTGTAGGGAAGTTTTCTGTAAGTTGGGATATGTAAGGGCAAGTGAAAACAATGTTCTCTGGCCTCCAGGGCACCTGAAATAAATCTTGCCTTGGAAAAAAAAGAATCATTAAGTTGAAGTGCACAGGCTTCCTCAGAAGCCTCACTTTATGGGACAAACTCCTTAGATCCTCCTACTGAAATGGTGACAGCAGGGGTTTAAAAAATAGTATCCCATCTATTCTGTATCCATCCCATTTCTCTAACAGTTTTCTCACTGTATTCAGAAATAGCTCCCATCCCAGCACAGTCATTGTACAAAACTGCTTCTTTCTTCCAGGAGTTGAAGAGGGACATTTGTCATACCATCAGCCTGGAGATTAGGGCCAACAGACGAACAGCAAAAGTTAGCCTGCAGTGAAACATCAAGCATCTCTCTCTTCCTCAGGCATTGACACAGGCTTCATATCTCTCCCTCAGGACTAGCCATCTCCCAAAGATTATCTTTAATATACAACATCTTTCAAGCAAACTAATCTCCCCCATTGTCTAGACTGCACAACACCGCCTTCAAACAAGAAGAGCAAAAGAGAACATCTGTATGTCCTCTCCTCATCCCTCCTACGTGAACAGCCAAGAGACCAACAGGGAATAGAGACTTAGATCTTAGATTTGGGTTCTACACTGCAATAAAATTGAAATCGAAATTGTAATTATATGACAGAAGGATTCCTTGGGTATTTTCATAGACTCCACAGGCCTTTCCTCAAAGATATTCTTTGAAGCTCAGGGCAAAGAGCTTTCTTCTCAGACAAAGGGATTTCTATCTTTTCTAGACGACTTGTTGCAGAGGCCTTTCCTTGGCTTGCCACTTGGACTCCGGTGTTCAGACATGACCTCTTTCTTTCAGAAGCCCTCAGAAAGCCTTTGGTGCTGCCGGCATTGACCTCCCCGTGGGAAAATCTGTCAGTGCCAAGAAAGAGGTGGTGATGTTTAAAATGTGCAATAATTGGGTGGCTCTCAGCCAACACAAAGTGACGCCCAAGGGTCATGTATACCCTGCTTTGCTGCCTATTCTGAATGAATACTACAGACCCCCAAAAGACAGCTGTTGCTATAGGCTTGTGCTGCAGGTTCCTTGTTGGTCTTTCAAGGATTTTATTTTTAAAATTATTTTTTCCTGGCTGCAGTTTCCATCTGTTTTTCCTAGAGTTGGTGGATGGTCAATTAACTAGAGTTTGGGAAAATCAGCAGGTTTTTGTTTGCAATCATTCATGCAAATCTTTCTCTGCCTTCAGTCTGAGCTGATTTGCAAAGACAAACAAGTAAAATAAACATAGCTATAACACTGCCTGATTCAGAATCAATTGAATATTCAGCTCTAGAAGTACTGTGTGATTTTGGGGTAAAAGCATAAATCAGTCCAAATTTACTTCATGTTTGAAAGAGATCCACCACCAGATGGGCCTGCCTTGGAACCAGGGGCTGATAGTTAGACTGCGCTCACACTTCCTTCCTGGGAGCAGTAGCAGCAATTTCAGTAGAAATACTCACAGAGTAAAAGCTGAACCCTGAGCAGGAGCCTCACAATTTAGTCTTCCGGGTTAAGTCCATTTCCTTGGCTTCTGCATTGACTGGTCAGGAGAAAACACCCTTCAAATAGTTCCTGGCTTATTCCTCTGACTTCTCTGCTCCTCACCCCACGCTGTTCGTCTTCAGCTCTGCCAGCGTGGCTCTGTGCCTGGCCAAACTGTAAAAACAATAAGGGGATGCAGAGCATGGAAATTTTGGGGGAGAGGAGGGAAATAAAGAATTATAACCCAAATTGGTTCCCTGAGCCCATTTAGGGGGAGATCCCACCAGCCACTGTGTTAGCCCAACCCGAGCAGGGAGCCTGGAAAGGAGAAGGGGTAATAAGGGCAGGCAGAGATGGAGCAAGGCTTGCTGCTGAGCACAACGGCTTGCGAAACCCTGACCTGACCCAACAGGGACAGGAGCTCTGTAAGCCAGTGCTGCGCTGCTGATCATGCCACACCATGGGGCAGCCTGAGAAACAGATTTCAATCCCTGTGGGCCTTCAGAAGAAGATAAAAGAACTGTAGCTTTGGAGGGGAAAAAAACCCACAAAGGGTATGTTTCATTGCTCTTCACCTTTTATGATTAGATACTGATCTAAAGTCCGCTGAATTAATCTGACTGTTACTGAGCACACTGTTTTGGATCAAGACTTCAGATCAAATATTTTGAGAAAGTAACACAGACAGAAACAGCGTACACCACTGAAACACGATGTTGCTGTGAGATGTAGTTTACAATAATTACTTGATCAACATGCTAGGCAAGGGATTTTTTTTTCCATTTTGAACCAGTACATGCACAGATGGGGTCTATAATAGAACTGGCATGTGTCTGGATTTTTTTTTTTTTAAGGCTACATAATTTTACAGCCACTGCTAACATTCCTGTGTGTTGATATAATGGTAAGAGTACTCAAACTTCTGAGAATTTACATGGTCAAACTGGCTTCCTGCCCATCAGGTGCCATTGAAATTGCAATAGTCCTTGTCAGGAGCAGCGGTAGTGGCTACAGCCAGACTGCATAGATCCACAAACTGCTCCTAAGTAGTAGTAATATGATCAGAAGTCATTTAAGAAATGTAATTTTCCCCATGTTTTCAGCCAGAGGCACAGTGACAGCTACCTTGATGAGGGTCAAACAATAGATCTGCTTTCGAGGCAGAGTTAGAAATGAGCTTTTCTGACTCCTGTTCCAGTGGTCTTGCCATATACAATATGGTTTCCACGTGAAAGAGAGCATCAGCACACACTATCCATTTAGGCCACATTGACAAACCATGTCCAAGAGCATTTCCAAGTGCTCCAACATGTTCTTCTCCACCAGTTAAGTACCTGAATGTCCTCTCTGTCACAAATTTACCACTTCCAGCCTCGCTCTCTTCAAACCATCACCAGACACAATCTGGCAGTTAGGATGGTCTAGGGATCTTTCCCAAGAGGTGGCTCACCTGTGACAAGCCCATCCTGAGGTGATAATAGCCCCCCTAGCCCAGAGGTAGGCTGTCCCACACATGTGACCAACTGCTTGGGTTGGTTTTGGCCACAGCCATAGAGGCCACTTCACAAATACGCCTTTTGAGTGCCAGTTCATGGATTTATTAAGCAGCCAGATTTTCTATGGCAAATTTGAGGAGAAATCGTTCACCTCTATCAGTGAAAAGTGAAGAAAATGAATCAGACGACACCATCAGGAATAAAAAGCCTCAGAAAAAGAAACATAGGTCAAGAAATGTGTATTCTGCCACTCTCCAAGGACAGTGTAGGGAGTACATTTTGTTCTGGGATTTCCACAAGGAAGCAATTAACTATTGGAGAATACCAAATAAATATGAGTCAAGATTTTAAAATTTGGATGTGTTAGAAAAGATCAGCACTAGGGAAACTCACACAAACACACTTTCAACATTTCTCTAGTGCTATAGTCCAGCTGAATGACACCAGTTCATGTGAAGTCCCCCCCAAGCAGCACCTTTGAAATATTTATTTAAAAGTCCAGGTACCTCAGGAAAAGCCTAGCCTTAAGTTACATATCTATCAGAGACGCATACATAAAACATTACACTAGAAGAAGCTATTCCAGGATTTGATCACTCCTAAGACTGGTCCAAACTCTTCTGCCAAAATATTGGAGGATGTGTCCCGATCCCTGGGATACAACCCAGCTATGATATATGCCACTGCAGTCATATTTGCCGGTGTATTAAAAGAAAGGCCCATATAATGCTAACCTGATCAAACCACAAGCTCAGTGCTTAGGCAGTAAAATTGCGGAGTTTTATTGGTCTTTATTACTGCGCAAGTCTTAAAATCTCTGACACATAATATGACATCTAAAAGACTTTTAATACCTGCTTTTAAAAGCATAGCAAAATGAGAAAGGAAAATAATTGAGTAAAAATGTAGTAGTAATTGAAGTAACCGTAATCCAAGTAACTAATAAGAGCCTGTCTGAAGGGCTTCCTATTTTGGATGGGTTCTGCTGATCCCTTTTGTTTGTTTGATTTTATCAGCAACAACAGTGAATCAACAGCCCTAAGAGCTGAGGCAGTACAGGCAGCCACTGCATGGCACCACACCGACATGAGCATTACTGCTCCAAAATGAGTCACAAATTCTGGACCATCAGGTGAACAAAACCCACCACCACCAAAAACCAAACCTACAGAATTCAAGCTCTGGAGCAGCTAGCATGAAGAAAGCAACGCTGTGCCAGTAGAGTCATAGTTTTTTTCTAGTATGCTTGTCATTTGGATTATTGCCTCTTCAGCTGCTGTTAGTTGAATTCCCATCTCACAAAAGCTTTTTGAAGGAAAATCCCTCAGAGATAGTCTGCTTTCCAATTTTTTTTCTTTAGGTCTATAGAAGGCCCACCCACAGTTTTGGCTCCCTAATGCAGCTCTCTATTCTGTTTAAGTTCTTTTCTTGCTCAGTTATTTGCAGCTTCCAATTAGAGGAAAATGTCTGCAGGGCTCTTATTAATTAAAAAAAAGAAAGAAAGAAAGAAAGAAAGAAAGAAAAATCTTCATCTCAGTGCTGAAACCAAATTGGGAAAGTTACAAATATTTCAAAACATATCCTATCTTTTTTTGTTTGGTTGGGTTTTTTGCTCCCTGTCCCAGCTACCTCCAAAATCATTACCTACAATAGAAAAAACTATAGGAATACACCATCACCTATAGTGGCAATTTGCAGGTTGAGGTTTGTGAACCACCATATATACACAATCTCAAGAGATGCCAGAGTGGTCCTCAGAAAGGAAGGGTTGCAGCCACACTAATGCTGTTACAGCGCAAACCCTAAGGACTGTATGACTATCGTTTTGGCATTATAAAATGATTTTGTACAGGATGGGAGTTTTTACTTGAGTAACAAGGCCCTGTGATAACTCATGAAAAGAACTCATAGTTCCATGAAAGGATATAAACAGAAATAACACCTGTATTCTAGGCTACCTTCTTCAGGTTCTGCCTGAAACTTAGACTGCGTAAGCCTTTAACTGCTTTTTATAATACATGTTTCCTGGCTCCAATCCCCACTCTGGTAGTGGTACAAGCATTAATTGATGTCTCATTATAATACTGTTACCTCAAAACTTTTTATGGCATGGTTGTCTCATAGCCCTGGAAAACACGGTCTTCATTTCACTGCCATTTTATTGCACTTAATGCAATTATAAAATAGCACACACATCTATTAAATATTATTATTAGTGAAGTAATAAATCCCCTGTAGCACAAGCAATAAATTTTTTTATAGAGAGCATATTTATCTTTTGACACTTCATTATATTGACTCATGAAAAATAGAAGCAATACCCTCATTATTTATCTAGTCTAACTTGAAGGGTGCTCTAGCCAGTTCCTTCCAGGAAGAAAGGATGTTGAATATCTGATATATGTGATTAGTGAAGTCTGTAGTGACCTCTTCTAGTATTCTGTATTGTTAAAAATCATTGAACCTTACGGAGGAAGAGGAACAGGGGCTTTAACAGCTGTCATGCATTTAAGATAGTTACACAAAACCATTAATTTCCTTAAGGAAACTGTTAACTTAAACTGTTAAAGAACTTTAACCAAACATGGGTAAAAGTAACCATCCAAAACAAAGGGTCATAAGAAACTGCTCGGGGGGTTGAATTCTGTGCCTCAGTGGGATTCCTTGGTACTATTTTATGTCTGTTAGGAAGAGACAACAGGAACACCTCTGGATTTACCTCTCGTCCTCAGTGTTAAAATTTCAAATTACTACAATAACCTTGGTTTTTCTCCCAGCCCCTCAGTAAATCTGCTGGCTGCTAAAAACAATGTAGAAATGGACCCAAAATGCAACGAGCTCTAGGGCCATCACTTCCATGATGGCTGAGATGCAAGCTCTTTCTATCCAGACCCTAAGAGATTAAGAGTGGGCAGTGCTTGTAAATGGGATTTTGGCTTGGGCTCTCTGCCAGTCCAAAAGGGTCAGGCAAAAAGAAATTCATGCTCACATGAACACAAGTGAAAAAGCAGGGATCACAATTCGGTATTAACTAAAGCACTAGGGTTACCCTTTTCCCCATCCCAGCACTGCCGTGTTCAGCCAGTGCTCGCTGCCTTTCCCCAGCACTCAGCAGTTCACGGTCCCTCTTGCTGGCACGTCCCAGCTCAGCTGTTGCTGTGGCAGATTGTGAAATTCACTCTCAGAGCAACCTTAGGGATGCTACTGCACCCAGCGCTTACTTCTACAGTAACTGTGCCAGCTCAAAAGCGCTTTGCAGCGTTGCTGCGAGGGACGTAGCAGAGTGCAGAAGGGAAAATCCCAGCTGCAGTTGTGTTTCCCCTTCCCTCCCTTCCTGCCCCACAATAGCTTCGCTGTCAGAAACAACAACAAACTGAGGGACCATGTTCGTGCTGATCCCCAAGTGGAATTCATGCTGATTTCAACCCCTCATCATAGAGATCATTTTCCTTAGTGCATTTAACTAGCTCCAAGTCCCTATGCCCATCTAAAAAAGCAATATCAATTATTAATAAATGATAATACATAATTAATAGCAATACTCAGAAGCAGTTCTGCCTTGCACTGCTCTGGCTACTAGCTAATCAAGCTTTACACTGAAGTGTGCTAGAAGATTAATTTTAACATTATCTTACCATTTAAGGGATATTTCACCATATAGTTCTAGGGTGACCAAAAGGCAACAACTCCACTCATGGAGGCCAGTACTGGCCAGGTGTATCCATGCTACAATACATAAATATATTTATTAGCCCAATGACATAGAATATTGTATGAATTATACAACATGGTCAGAGACGGACTTTCTCAGAGCTATAAATGGTTCGGGTGAGGGCCAAGTAACACTAATGAGATAGCAGTATGCACATACACGAACTGCTGTTTGCCTGTGGGTCTAGAATAACTGGCCGGCCACTCTCCCTTGCCCTTCAGAGAGCTTTCCCAACGCGTGCCATTACGGCTAGTAGCACCATCCCCATTCTGCAGAGGAAGATGAGGGTAGGTAGAGGAGCCGGCCAGTTCACCAGCAGAGCCAAGAACAGCAGCCGGGTCCCTCAAGCTCTGTGGCCACCTCCTATTGAGTCAGCCACATGCAAGGGAGAGCCTCACTAAAATAAGGGGAACGTTGCCTCGGTAGAGCTTCCCACACAAGAATGGCAGGAAGAGACTTTGGGTCCCAATCCTGTCTGCTCAGGACCTTTCTCAAGCACTGCACTCATTCAGAAGAATTTATTGAAAGGATTTGTAACTCATTATCGGCCTTCATGGCTTTCAGCATTAACTACTGCAGTTCTCAAAACCACAAAATAAATTGAATGAAGATGAGCAAGACCACAGCCACAGATAATGAAAGAGCCCAGCAGCAGAAAAGAAGAGAGTTAAATAGAAAAGCGCCGTTCAAAGACATTCAAATCATATCAGTACCCACTAAAGAACGACAGCAGTGGCCGCTTTTGGGGCATAGGAACTGTGCTTGCCATGGCATTTCATGAGGGAGAAGGTTTATTTCTAATTTGATGTTGTTTGGAGACTGTTAGCTTGACTTTTGGGGTAGGGAAATCAGGGGCACAGGGCAGAACATCACATAATTTTCTGGAAGAAAGTCCCTTTTCAAAGGTTGTACATATCAAAGCAGGCAAGTTATCACTACAATTTGCTTAACACATCTATTCCCCAATACCCAAGAGTAAGAAAGAATCTATTTCTACACTTGGCAGAAAGAAACAGCAAAGGCACAGCAGAGATGGTGGTGAGGGCACTACACTGTATGGAACAGCAGTGATCCAGGCCTGGCTGATCGGTTTGCATGGATTTTAACCCTCTTTCATCCTTCTGCTCCTCTCCCAGGCTACAACACGGAACTATTTTGGCAGCACTGTTGTATACGGCCTGTCTGTATTATTTCACTTTTGTTCACCACCAGATATTTCTTGGAAAGGAAAAGACTTTTAGAGCACCACAGAAAATTCATCTGGGGCTTTTTACAGAGCGTGTTGTAGCCAAATTCTGACTCCTGCATAGCAATAGATGTACAACAACTTGTTTTGAAGTCAACTCGAACTTTTCCAAGCAGAAAAAGCATTTCCCTCTCCTGCTGGGAGTAAGGCTACATATTGCTGATTGCAGTGACTTCTCACAGCGATCACTTCCAGAAGCAACAAAATAAACTGCATTTCAGCATTTGCTGACCATAAGGCTTTAACAGTTTCAGCCGTAAGCAAGCAACGTATTTTCTTTTCTGTCATAGACATGTGAATTTCAGCTGTAAACTCTTAATAAACACTTATTCAGGTACCTTTTCCTGTTACATTTCTCAAATGCTTTGAGCAGAAGCCTTACTTCTGTACTACTACAGTTGATCCAAATGGCTTTTAAAGCTCTCAACACACTTGCCACCTTTGAAGCCTCATTTAACTGTCCAGGCTCTTCCTACATGTCAAGCACATACGTGAATCCTGAGACAGACACTATAAATTTTTGGAGATCCATTTCTACTACAGTCAGACATGGCAAAACCCACGCTGTACTAGAACTCATCTGAGGAAGTTGCTGTCACTTCAGCCTGAGCAGCCCGCAATAGCTCAGAGACATCTAAACAGCGTTGGGTTGTAAATTTCTACACTGAAAAACTTTCACCAAAATCTTGCCTCCTTTCCCTCTCTCATTTTTCTCCTTGGAATAAATTGGCTAGCTCATGGCTGCCTTCTGGTGTGCCGTATTAAAGGGAAGGAGTACTGGCACAGAGCTCCTTTTCACATTAGGCAAGAAAATCAGTGCATATGCCGTATTTTTTCTTGGAGTTTCTTTACATTACAAAACGTGCATATTATTTTGCACATACACAACAGCAGTCCCAGACTTCTATGACTAACGACAGCAATCTAACCTATGAACCCTAGCCCAATTACCTCTGAACTCATGAAGTCTAATCATCGCCCGCCCTTTCCCCTGATGATAGACACAGCTAATGTAGCTGGGCTCATTCTTCTGGCTGCACCTCCTAAACCCCTGCTCCACGTCTGGCAGGAGCTTGTTCCCAGCGATGGCATCAGGCTACAATGCAAAAGATGCTTCAGGAGTCCCAGATGCACTGCTGCAGCCCTGGAGAATATCTGGGGTTACGATGGGTGGAATTTCACAGTTTCTCCCTTTGCCACATTGTAAAGCCATCACCTGCTCTGAAATGTACGGTACTTGCAAACTGCTTTTGCCAGGGGTTAAATACTTTTTATTCACAACGCCACAAAGACTTCTCTGTGCAACAGTGCCAGAAATGTCTAGGAATTCTGCTTGGCTTCATTTATATCTCTCTGGATGTCGTGCGTACTATATTTTCATACATTAAGGATTTCTATAGAATTTATCATTAGCCATAATGGTTTCCAGGAGAATTGCTGGCTCAGCTTTAAGAGCGAATAGCTTCATCTTTAGTTTAGCGCTTCTGTCAGGCTAGGATCAAATCCAGACGCTCTTTCAATTTTTCTTTTAGTGGATCATCTACACTTAATCTTAGCCTCTGACAAACAGGATTAGGAAAACTCTCTATTTTTGTTCAAGGTCCCAAACCCATATATAAACACTGTAATTTACTACATAATGGCAGCTCTTGCAGGCATGAGTATAAGTAGCAATAACAATCGTGCCTTTTTTGAGAAGTTCTTGTTTCCAGAGGTAAAAACCACACAGCTGAAGTGGCATGTGCGTGACCTTCACATGCCTCATCTCCACAACACACTGAAAATCCTGCTGCAGAACAGGAGGATCAGCACAGTCCCTTCTCATCTGGAAAATTGAATGAGATTACATAGAACAGCAACAATTTCTCACCTGATTCTTCCCGTAAATGAGGTTTGCTAAATTGCCTTGGAGATTACAGAGGGCAAATTCACCCACTGAGATGCAGGAGTTACAGCAGGGTTCAGTCTGGTTTCAGTACAGTGAACGGCTTTTCGAGTACTGCAGAGGTAATGAGATGAAATCACAGATTAGGGAAAGCTTCATTTGCTAAGACATTTTAGCAAAACCAGAATATTCCTAAGAGCCTAGTACACTTTACTAGTTTAGCTGGTGGGGGAAAAAAAAAAACCCAAGAAAAAACTCCAAATTATTTTCCATGGAGATTTTAAATAAGGAGAAGAAAAGATTTCTGAAGTAAAATGGTTTGTTTTTAATTTAACAAACAAAAAGATTTTCTGCTGTAAAGACTTTTGAATGAAACATTTTCATTTTTAGTGAAAAATCCTTTCTTTTGGCCAAAATTGAAATTCCAGCTGGGGGCGAGGGGAGGGGAAGGGTTTTGAACAATTGCAAATATTCCAGGGAAGCTTTGCATTCTGGTACAGCCATGGCAGGCTAGGAGACAGTATACATTGGATGTTTTAAAAAGCATACATTTAAATTGCCCTGTTCTTCCTTCCTTTACTGCTGAGCTTGCAGAAACCACAGGCCTAGGGGAGGAAAGACCCCTGTGAAGCACGGCTGTGCTCCTCGCGGGCTGGCTTAGCCCCCATCTCCCCACTCAGTCCCTGAAGCAGACGGCAGCGGCTCCGGAAGGATTCTCAGGCACAGCACTGTGGCGTTTTTAACTCCACACTGAAGTAATGACAATTTGTATTAAATCTTTTTTTTTTTCCCTCTATTCCCCCACTGTTCCCACAAAGAGCTGCAAACAAAGCTTGTTTATCTGAGCACTGTGTTGGAAGGGTGAACATAGACCTGAAGAAAAGGGGGCAGGGAAAAGGGCAATATTTTTTTGTTTATTTGAAAGGCTGAGTGAACTCTGAAATATAGAAAGCACTTGTTATAATGATTCCTTTAGTACATGAGGTTTTAACCTAAAAAATTTTAAGTAAATGAAGAGCTTTATACTGGGATAATAAGCCTCTGAATAATATTCCAGCAGGGAATATTTCAGTGAGCCACGTAGAAATGAGCATAGTAAGAGTTAAATTGCTCCTGCTCCAATAGTAGATTTTTCTTACAACAAATGCAATGAAAGCACCATCCCCCGAGTATCATTTGGTACTCTGGAGCCAAAATCCTCTCTTATCTACACATAAATCTAGAGCCCTTATTCACAGGGTACCAGTTGCTTTGACTCATTTCTCAAGGCATGCTCTCTCCATCACCCCAGGTACAACCCAACATCTGCAGTCAGGCTGTGGATCTCAGTGGACGTATTCCAGAGATAGATCAGGATAACCACATTCAGAGCTTAATTCTCATACTTATGGCTAATGAAAGCCCGATGTTGCAGAGGTTTATGTACCAGCAGAGGCCAGCAATATCTGAACAGGGGTAGCTTAAATTACCATGTACAACAGTGTTCAGACTCCTTTTACAGCAATAAGGAAAAAAAAGCCATTTGAATCTGACTCAGGAAAGGCAAGGTTATTACTCATATCCCAAGGAGATACAGTGTGTGTGATGAACTGAAAATGCTATTAGAGAAGAACAGATTCCTGTTATGATAGGCCAAGTAAGAGCTGGTTTCACTGGTACACTGTTAATTACACATTCACTCTTTCACATAATGAAAAAAAAAAAAGTCTCATGTAGTGTCTGCAAAAGGGGCTTGCACATTTGCATATAATGAAACCAGCAATGACAAATGTCAGCAGTACCATACACTGATGCCATGAATAATGCATAACGCAATTGTAGAGCTAAAAGCAGAGAAATAATCAAAACCGTTGATCTTCTCCCCCTTCCCCCCCAGCAGATAGAGTCTAATTTTCTGAGCACTTCAAACCCAAATGGTTTCAAGGATTCTGTTTCAGACAGAGAAAACTCATGAACGGTCACGGTGGCTTTCACTTTCAGAGCATCAGTTCCGGTCTGGTCAGGCAAGCGTTATCTATCACCTTACATACCTGCTGCCTGTGGCACTACCTGGGACCCTGTTTGGCCACCCCCAGTAAAGGCTAGGATCTACCTGGTTGTCGCCCTCCAGGAGCAGCGTCTTCATAAAAATGGTGGGGCTGATGAGAGGAAATGTAGAGCCACCACTCCCTGCTGTGTTTACTTTGGCTTCTGAGATTTTTCTACATCATCGGTAAGCCTCCTGAAAGGCTGCTTTAGAGCAGTAACTGAGGATGCAGAAGCAACCCCCGTGTTCTGCTTGTATTCAGCCATGCTATATCCTCAAACAATACCCGCTGGGTTACTGAGCTGCACTTTCTGACAGCCTGGCTGGGCAGATGGTACCCAAAAACTGCCAGATCAGAAGTTAATGTTTCCCCACTGGCTATAGGAAGCACTGCAATTGCTGGAGCTGAGAGTTTGCTTTGATAATCAATTGATTAAATAAGCAAATGCCCACTGATTTCAGAAGGCATCAGCACATGTTCCTACAGAGAAGTCAGCACAAACAGCCCCACTGGCGGAGAAACAGAAACACCCCATGGGGAAGGGGAATACTGAGGAAAGCTAGGGGAGAGGGGCATTGCCGGTCTGCAAGGATGTCTGGGAAGAGATATCTGGTCAAGCAGATCACTAAAATGCTTTCCTCTGTCGTGACTAGTATTTGAGCTGGAATTTGAATAAAATCCGACCTGAAAGAGGCAGCACTGATCCAATTCTCCATTGACAACACTTCGCACAATCACACAAACAAGGAAGGTCACCACCTCTCCACAGCCACCCTGAGACTAGAATAGGAGGGAGATATCATTTTAATCACAGCCAAAGCACATTCACTTCTTATTCAGCATCATCTTACACTGCTGGTTATCTCCATCACCTATGTTCTCCACTACACAGTTTTTTAATATACATGCAAGCATATATACATTATGTAGCTTTTAATTACTGGCTCACACTCCTGCCAGCGTGCAGTACCACCTGTCTCTTTTCCAACTCAGAAAACCACATTGAGTCCCAATGGGATTTTTAATCATGTTTCCACTGCACTATACACAATAATAGACGACTTAACCATTTGATCATGTGCTGTTTAATCTGCAAGAACACGGTCTTGTTCCCTCCACAGAAAAGATGTTGTCTGGGAATGCAGTAACATTTTAAAAGAATTTAATTTCTTTCTGGTTGTCATGTTGATACCTATCTTGCAAACAGCGCTTGCTGCACAGATCTCTCTCATTTTGTCCCACCTGAACGATTCTTTCTATAGAACTAAAATGATGGGTTAAGTGAAAAAGACCAAACTATAACACACATCATGAGCAATTTTTTTTTTTTTTTTTTTAAACAAGGAAAGTCCAGGAAAGAGGGCAGATTATTTTTAACACAGAAACCCCATCACATGAAACAAGAGTATTGGGTCTGGAAAGGCAAACCTCTTTGCCCAATGCAGATAAACAGTGAGACAGGGTCACCGGCAGCATGAGACAAGACACTCCAGAAAGCTTGCTTACTTCCACAAACATCACCACAGACCACAAAACCACATAACAAGAGCCTTTACATATTAAAATGCAACATTCTTATGCATGCATGTGCAAACACAATGGAGTACTGAGAGATTGTCTATTCAATGGGCATTGCCATACTATTTATGTACGCATGCATGGGCAAAGCTAATGAAATGCAGAGACAACTTGGTTTATTGTATGACCAATAACAGTATATGCAAAAGAAACAGATTTTTAAGAGACTGTTAATTCAATCCTCTGAGAACTTGTTTCTTCCTGGCACCAAAAGACATACCAGCTACCTAGAGATAGCAGTCCAGTAAAAAATTCAGGCCTATGCTTAATTTCAGGTATATGACAATATGCTGCAAGTCTAGTTACAAACAGAAACTAAAAATTCAGATGGCACTTAAGAACGTTTTCCTTAATCAGGTTTCTGTCAAACATGTTTCCATTTTGCCGAGGTCAAACATTAGTATAAACATGCTACAAAGGTTTTTGGTTTTTTTCCCCTGGAGAAGAAAATCAAACATTTTTTTCTTTCTTCTTGAAAAACTGCTAAACTTTCCGAGAGAAAGGAAAAAACTGTTGATGTACCAGGAACAAGTGAGACAAGTATGAGCCAAAGAAGGAAGTGCTGGATTAGACTATCTGAAGAGCGTGAAATGATGCTTAGCAACCAGCTGAGGACTTGCATCCTCCCAGATGCCAAAACAAACTGGCCCAGAACAGAATATTCGTTTCCCACTTTTGAGCAAGTATCACTTTTACCACTCCTAGTTTTCTAATAGAAACTCTGCATTCCCTCCCCACTGCATATTTTTAAACAAATAAGTAATGGCGAAGACCAGTAACATTGCAAAAAAATCTGCATTAAACCCAGAAAAAATAGAATAGACTATTTCAGTTGGAAGGGACCTATGACGATTGTCTAGCCCGACTGCCTGAATGTAATTTAATATACACTGCATAGCACTAAGGACCTCCAGAAATCTGATCTTTTTGCATAGTTCTAGCACTCTGCAGCAACTAAGTACTGGGGACGTCTACAAGGCAGAAAGAGGACTGGCATATTTTGAGGACACTCTTGTCACTTCAGGGGTTGGGATTTAATACTGTGTGTCTCAGTTTTTACCAATGTAAGTCATAAACCATCTTTCTAGAAAACGTATTACCTGCAATCAGGTCCCCCAGCTGTGCTATGTGTAGTACTGAAGGAACACAGGCCCCTTCAAAGTGGCAACCAGTCTGACAGTAGAGGCACCATCGCCATTCTGCTGCCACTGATGGTGTATTTACACGTGTACTTCACTTGGCAGATGCTCGCTGTTTACTTTGGAATTGTTTCTTATCCAGACAGGTTGTTAGAGGTTCAGCACAAATAAGCAGAAAGGGACTGACTGGAAACAAAGCCCAAAATACTCAAAACTGTCCTTGTGTTGCACCTCCTTGCAACTGTACTTACAACATCAACATGGCTAAGCAAACTAAGCTGAGAGAAAACAGGAGCAATGCTGCAGCAGCTCCTAATCTCTTTGGGTTCCTCCAGGCTTTGCTGTCTGTAGAGGCAAGCGTGTCTCACTCCCAAAAGCTTTGGATCAGAAAAGTCTGAGCTTGAAACTGAACTACTATAAATCTCACTGTTGCAGGGTGATAGGCCATATGGCATTTCAGGTCAGGAAGTAAACTGTTTGCTGCATGCTACTTAAAATTTCTTTTTAAGATCAGGAGAAGTGAAATGCTATTCATACAACCTTCTATTCTAGTTAAACAAGAGAGAGAGTTGGGAAAACTAAGGCCAGTTAAGACCAGTTTGCTGTTGGACTGTGCTGCTGTCTTCTCCTCCACTGTTTTGCCTTGGTAGAACATTACCCTGCTTACACGACAACAGATGCAGGTCATCAAGGTCTCAGAGTTGCATCTACCCTGGCTTTCTGTCCATCACCACACTCATCCCTCAGAGCATCAGCACGAGAGCAAATGCCTCAACACACATGTGGTGTGAGGTCTGCTCTGATGCAGCCTATCCTGCTGCCATGACCTGATGGGAGTCAAAACTTGGCATCCTGCTTCACTGACTTTGAGAACAGAGTTTGGAAGCAGGGCTGCTACAGCGATCGTGAACACCTAGGAATATAGTTTTGCTAATGCCAACCTACAAAAGCTAACAAAAACCTCTGAGATGCATCGTCCATTCAGCCTACACAGCCACCACGGATACTCTCAAACTACTGCAGCTGGTTAGGTGGGTTATGATGCACCAGGAACAGCTCTCCAAGGAGAAACCCAGAAGAGAATTATAACAAGGTCACTGAACATTATGAATGAACCATCGGGGGGCTTTTCAGAGGCGTGGCTCTATCGTGTTTGTCTCCAGCTTGTGTTATCCATTTCTCTGGCTAATGAGAATGACAGAGTTCCGCCAACCAAAGTAGTTCAGGACTACATTGTACAGCTTAAGAAAATACGCGCTCCCAAACACTGCAAGAATAGTTCAGACATCTGGACAGATCTTGTACCTTGAAAGTCAGTAAACTGGAACGGCAACCTGAACTTTCTTTAGGTGGGCTTTCCATTTCCAGGTTTTTTTCATCATGTCAGATCAGCACAGTTCTTTTGAAAGCTTTTCCTGCTACTACTTTTAAATCCTGTATCTTCTGCTTGATGCAGTAAAATTTCTCATCTTCTCATGTCACATAAACCCCCCTTTTCTGTTCCAGACAGTTAGTTATTCCTGCTCTGTACTTTACGTTTCAGAGTGAACCCATTTTTAACTCCCTCCATCAATAAGAAGGGAGGGGCTAAGTTTGGTGATAAGAGGACTTACTAGGCTGCCATCTGGAAGTCAGATTTTAGAGACTTCAACAGTAAATAAAGAGATCTGCAACATGTACAGTTATTTGAATTACTAAAACTCACTTGCATATCAAAACGCCCCTCTCCTTTGGAAGGTTAAGTTCCCAAGCTCACTCCCCCACAAATCAGCATCGTCTGGGGACACGGGGCTGGTTGGTCGATTAGTTTTTCATGCCAGGAAGGAAGCAAATTAAACCTTGCCCATTTAGACATTTTCAGTTGTTTATGAGTATTTCTGATGCAGGCCAAATCACTAATAGCTATCAAAACTACGTTCTGTTCTCCAGGGCTTACTAAATGTAGCATGACAGCCACACTGACCCACTAGTAAGATTCAGATGAAAGCCTGGAGTTTTCAAATACTAAAGCCCTTTCCACAATAAGTGTGTGGAGTTCTAACATTTTCTATAAAGCCCACCAGAGGCAATCAGGATTTGGTTGGAGGTTTTATTTGTTTGTTTGTTTGGGGTTTTTTTAGTGCAACAATCTCCCTTGCTCCCTGGAAGTCTGCTTGTTCATCTCTCGTGATAAGCGTGCAAACCAGTTCAGTGATGCTAATCTGGTCAGCAACATGACAGATGCCAAACCACAGTGGATGCTCCATACCAAACAATTTCAAAATCACTTTCCATTGGCTCTCACAAATAGACAGAAAACTTGAAGGGTAAAACCAGAATTCATCCCCCCAAAGGTTACCTCCTTAAGAGATGCATGGTAGAAATTCTCGAGAAGACTTTTTTTAAAACATAGCAGAGATGACAGTTTTGGATCAGTGAGAGGAGCTCATAATCCTGCTACCACTTACCCTAAATGTTATTAGCTGGTGTGCTTTCCTACGAAATATTTGGACACGCAGTGGATGATCTGTGGGAGCCCATCTGGAAGAAGTTCACTTTTCTTGTCTGCCTTTACTGGATCATATTGGAGAATGCTCACCACATCGCTGGGTCAGGCCCTAGGATTATTTACTGTATTACACTAAAACTAACTGCTGAGCCTCATTTTCCATCCTTTGGCATCCATGTCATTAAAAATAGGTTTAAGTGTCCCAGATGTGTTGCAGAGCAACAGAGCCTCAAGGTTTCTGCATTTGCCTACCAGAACCAGCTGTTCCACCACAGCTCTTCCCAGCAGCGTTGACTGCAACAGTTTTCCTGGTGGTACTTTGCTTCACTAGTTCTCAGCCCCATTTCAGATCACACATACAGAAACTTCTTTCTCTTGCCCTTTGGTTCTAGAGATTTTTTTCCTTCTCTTCTAATATTTTTCTCTGCAATACCTTAATTTCACAACGTGTTCAGGGAGATGCCTTAAGAAGTAAGTGCGAAGGGACAGAATTAATAAAACTAGCTTATGCAATAAGAGTTACTAAACATTCAAAGGTCTTTTTAATACACATTTCAGTAGAAGCCTGTTTAAAATTCTACCAGTAAATGGCTACAGTCATCAGATACATGCCCTAGTTGAATAGGAAGAATCATTACGACCTATCTAATAAGGATTTATGCTGCATTGACTGGAATGTTACAAATCCCAGACACATGGAGGCCATACTTGGAGGGGAGGGACGTGAATCCTTCCAGACACATATAAACCAGAGATAAATGCGAGTGCTAGTGTACACGTAACAACAAATTTGTCCTACTTTCCCCATTCTGCCATTGGTATCAGTGCCTAGATTGTCCAAAACCACAACAAATTACAGAGCAGAAGAGTTATAACGCTCTAAGAATCTCTGTGCTTGGAGTATTCCTGCAAATCATGTTGCTAAAATAAAGCAAGTAGTTAGAAAAAGTCAGATTTTATTTTTTTTTTCCCCTAACAGAGCAGCTTGCTTATTTAATATTATTACTAGCCCTGTTTATTATTCATTTCTGGAACCCTATTTATTTTTAACTAGGAAAAAGATCACAAAGTGCTTTTTCCAGACCAGGAGAAAGGCTCCATAAATAAGGAAGGGGAGGGAGGAAAGAGCTCTGTTAGATGTGCAGCATCTCCTGTTCCCAGGGAGGTGCATGGTTTTGGGATTGGGTTCATGGCTGGGCTCCAAAAACACTGGGAGTTAGGTTGCAGGGTAAACATCTATATCCAGATGAGATGCAGTATTGCTTCTCCTTCATCACTCAAAACCCAACACCATGTTATGCTTTTAAATCCCTACAAAACATTTCTAATTCTCTTGGTATTATACATCATGTATTTTGGTTAAGTCTTGACAACAACCACTGGGGAAAAAAAACCAAAACCACAAAAAACCTACTGGCTTATGAGTGGAACAAATTTTTCTTCCACTTTGTGCTTGCAAGGGGGGACTGTAATTACTGTTTCACAGGTGCCATGACACACAGGCTGGTTTTGGCAGCTTTAACCCGTCTTCCACAGTTTGCTGAAAAACTCAGACCCCTCATTTGCCTAAAGCCTGCTAATTATTAACTGCTGCACTAAGGAAGGCGGGTCTTAAAAGATATGTATCTGATCTACACTAATAAGACCTTTCACTGGAGTATCTATTTCAGCCTATGCAGCCAGCAAAGCATCCCTAGCGTGGATATAACTTAACAGCAGCAGGAGAACCACTGCATTTGGCAACCCTTCTGAAAGTCACCCTGTAGCTATGTAACAGTTACATTAGTGTAACTGCGTTTGTATTAGGAGATTTTCCCAGCCTGGCTCCGCTAGCCAGAGATCACACTTTTTCATATCCCTGGCTCATACTGCTGTGCCAACAGAAGTCTGCAACACAGATCTGGCTACAGACCTCCCTGCTGTGAAAAGAAAAGAAATCCAAAGGGATTTTTTTTCCTGTCAAACAGCACAGCTATATTAACAGCACGTTAAGGGATTTATAAATCACCATCCTAACCCGATACTGTCCCTTATTAGAGAGAGATTTGCAATTCTGTAGAAGAGGCCCAGACGGTCCAGCGGAGACCATCAGTCTCTTCACTTATACAAGCACAGAAACAGTGCAAGCCAGCAGAATTTTCTCTGGGTATGACCCAAATTTACACCAGTGGAAGAACAGAAGACAACTTGGCTTTAAATCCCATGCTGCTGCAGTGTTTGGTGCTAGTGATGTTGAATTCTGAACTACTTTCCATTAAGGTGATTGGGTTGGGTGGTTTGCAGCTGGACCTAAATTACATCTTCTTCTGAAGATGTGTTGGGTTTTTTACTTATATTATCCAAGTGTTTAGGATTTTTGCCTCATGCTAATGAAGACAAATTGCTCTGCAGTTGCCATATGATTCAGAAAAATGAATTAAAGATTACGAGGGAAATCTGCATCAACGTTTCTTTTCACTGTCATGATTTATACCAGCTGCAGACCTGACTTTAAAAAACCCATACTGATGTACACAGTGCAAGTCAAACTGCACAGCACAGTGCCATTTCTCACAGTCCCAAGCCTCCTTCTAGCAGCACTGTATTTCTTATCCTCTCCTGGGAGATCCATCAGTGACAAAGTTTGGCATATGTATTAGTTTCTTCCAATTCTGTGGGCTTCCTACTACTTCTGCTGCCTACACACAGTGCTAGGATGAAACTGGCCCCTGACATTTGTTGTCTGCACTGAGAAAACCACTAAGCCACATGCCCCTCACACTTCCTAGGCTTGCTTAGTAGTTCCCAAGTTTTTTCAGTTGTCACTTCACGGAGAGGTGTTTAAATTGTTCTCTCCTTTCCTGGATGGCAGCCAGCCCAACACAATTTCAGGCAGGGTTGACGCAGAGCCAACGCTCTGCCTAGCAGCGTGAAAGCATTTCATGAAAAGACAATACAAAAAGAAGGAAATGACTTATTGCTAATGGCTTAATCCCTTCTGCTTTTTAGCAAATGGCATCATAACCAAACCCGGGAGTGTGTAAGTTGGAAGGCAAAGCCACAGTGAACCCGAGAGATTTACCTTCTGACACACACGTGCACTTCATTCTGCTACTCAGTATGCAGAGCACAGCACCAGCGCTAATAATACCATAACCTGAAATGAGCAGAGAAATATCCCAAGGGTGAAAGACAGGGTGTGGGGATAGAAGGGTGGGTGATGAAGGGTGTAGAGCTACGCTTCTCATAGTCCAAGCAATTTGCTTCAGCATTTGATTGTGTTGTCACTGTCTTACCCATGCCCGAGTAGCAGCAGGGCTTATTTGTTTTTATCCCTGTTCCGATTTAGTTTGATCACCACATAAAAGACAGTGGGATTTGTAAAAAGGCTGAGATTATACAACTATCCTCCTGTGGAGATTTACCAATTCATGTGGGTACAGTCATTCGTTAAGGTCATGCAAACTGTAAAGCTGGAATGATACGCCTTTAAAAGATTTGAGTTTGGTTCTTGATGAGGAGAAAAACCACAGCCTTCCAGCAAATCTACCTGAAAATTATGTGGCTCACTCAGCATTTGCACGCTGGAATAATTGCCATTTCTACTACACAGCTTGGAAGTGTCAACAGCTAGGTCTTCAGCCAGCACTTTAACTCAAACTCCACTCGTCATCTCAAACTCCTCTCCCAGCCACAAAGCAATTGGGTATTTCCCTCAAAAATCTCAAATGCTGTTAATGGCACCCCCAAGCAGCAACGTACAGAAACGGAGCTCTCAGATGAGAGCAAGACATTTGCTATTCACTGAGGATTTTTCTACAGTAAGAAGGAACATTGAAGAAGCATCAGCCTTAGTTAACACGTTGAAGAATCCCTTGTCTAGAGAATATACAGGGAATGTGTTTTTTACCTTGATTTCCGCCAGTGCGTATTACCTCACCTCACCCTCCTTACGCAAACTGGACAAGACCTGAGATACTCATACCCCAGGTCAAACACAAAATGGTGGAGTTAGATTTTAAGTGACTTAAATTGGAAAAGAGCAAAATGCAGTTTTAAGGGTAGACTAAAATTAAGCTCCCATTAGTTTCAATATTAATGTTCAAGTAAAGCAATGGGGGCTGAGTTCCACCTTCTAGAGCAAGCTTTCAATGTCCAGCAACACAGGCAGACAGTGTTTCACCCAGCGACAGTTTGGGACACACATGATGCACCTTACAGACAGAATTTCCTCAAGAAATTACACTGCATGCAAACAGCTGACTTAACAGTTATATTCATATTTCTGACGCTGCACCCCTATCCCTCCACTACCAGCAATGTTCTAGCACAGACTTTGTAGTTTTAGAAAAGTAACAAATCAGCTGCCACTTGCTGGCATCTAAACTTATACAGGGTTACAAGTAGCTGTCTTAGGGCTGGTGCCTGTGTTTTTACTCAGCCAAGAGTTCCCACAAAAGCCCACAGGCTGACACAGTATGTCTTCAGTGAAGAGTCCCTCATTTCATCTTCAGTGATCTTGCAGATCCACAACTTTTGATTTGACCATTCCCATTATTATTTTGCCTCACCATTATAGTGATAACCTAAAAAATACTTTGAGAACCTTAGAGGGAAAACACACAGTTCCCATCCAGAGTAGTGTGTTTAAAGTTAGTGTAAACATGTCCTGAAGACCGGGCTTTTCTTGAACTTAACATAATTTTTAAGGTGTCAAGCACACTTCATAAAGGAAGCCTCACCCAAAACGCTGCTTTACCAGACATCACAGAGGAATGTTCCTGTAGCTTCTGGTTGCTTACAAGCTCTGCAGAAGAGAGCATGCTCTTTAGAAAAGCATTCTCTAAAGAAGCACCATGAAGAGAAAGAAGAGCTCTAAGAGCAAATGCAGACAGACATCAAAATATAGAAAATAAATCTAGAATTTGTGGTGAGAATTAGAAGATTATGTTAAGGTTGGAGAGAATCAGAGCTCTGGAGCAGCTTTCCAATATGGTGGGAAAATGACAACTCTCAAAATGGAACTTGATAAATTAACCAGAATTCATGCAATTCTTGGGAGCGCAGGGATGACACTCAATGACCCAAAAGACCCTTTGCAGACCTGTATTTCAAAGTGATAGTTCTGTGATGATTTTAGCTGAACATTTTAGAACTTGGTTGCATATATATAGCTGAAATACATTAATGATGTCCAATCCTTTACATCGGGCATGTTTTCCTAGTACATCTTGCTCTAGCATGAGACGGGCAGGAACAGACATTGGCTTCACTCCTAAATGACTTTTAAAGGATAAAGGAAGAGTACATTTCTGCCATGTAGGACTCCTGCCAGAGTTCTGGAAGCTGGAGCTGTTGTCCTTATGCTTAGCAATACAGATACACAACACCACTTCATTTCACTGCGAGGAACATATGGTCTGTCTAGCATGCGCTTGAACCACTGCCATTTCATTCTAGCCTGGCTGTTTTGTAACAACAAAAGAATCTGATTTTCAACCCATCCATTTTGCCAGTAGCGCCGTCTTAAACCCATACCACTCATCACCCAGCTAGAGGCACAGTTGCAGCCAGCTAAGTTGAACTGTTTTCTGCAGCAGCACACAAAAAAAATGACCTGCCAGCACCTACTCACTGAATGCACGAGCTTAAAATGTTTCTGAAAAAAGGACACTAGTACACTCTGCATAATTAATGTTTAGCCATAAGGTGAAATGGTTAATGTGAATCTATTGATCACCCTCAGAGACCAAGGATTAGGCACATCACTGTGCCTGCGTGGAACAGGCACTGCGCATCAGACAGGGGCAAGCAAACAAAACCGGTGCAAGTATTTACACAAGAAAAACATAATAGGATGACCACTCTGGATAAAACTGAGACAAACTGCAAACTTAACCACATTTGTTTATTATTGTAATTAAAAAATAAATAAATTCCTACTTCAGAGGGCATTTTTGAAAGGAGCAAAATCGGGTCAAACACATGCTCTTTCTGCTTATGGTTTTACATCTTTTGTGACACTAGTTTGCCAGACAAGTTAACATAACAGAACAGCCCTGATGCTTTCCCTGTGTCGGGAAAGAAGTTGAATCAAATCAGGATCGCTAATCACATGAGCAAAAAATACACCACAGAAAGAAACAGCTGGCAATAATAAATTTAAATTGATCTTCATAGAGAGAAAAATGGAAACATGTTGTGATAGGCCAACATCTTCATGAATGCACACACTGCTTGGCTTTGAGGAGGGCATTTGAGGATCTCAAAGGAACAGCATGGTTTGACAAATGCTTGCTAATGAATGCAAAAGTTGTAAAAGGAAAACTAAAGATAAATATTATAAAAATGCAACTTCACAAATTAGCTGGTTTTACAGCTTGTACTGTACTAGCATCTTCACAGCCACACTGGAAATAAACAGAAAAAAACCCCAGTTGATGTTGCCATCCTTACATTATCATATGTTTTTATTGTGCAAAGCAGATAGGAAACGGGTAACACTCTCTTTCTGCAGGTTCTATGCCAGCCAGAAAGCATGCTATAGACAGAATCTGACAAGTAATTTATAAATTGTTTTTTGACCACACTGACTGCAATTACAGAGTGAAGAGCCAGAGTAACACGAAGGCTGGAGAAAATGTCCTACCATAGGGGCCTGAAGAGTTCAATGTGCTTCGTTTATCAAAAACAAAATCAAGAATGATCCCATTACAGCACACAAACCCCTTCATGGTGAAAAATAGCTGGTCTCAGAGGGTTGTCTAACTTAGCAGAGGAATGCACTGCAAGAATCAATAGTAAAAAATTAAAGCTAAAAATAACAACACAAATTTAGAAAGAAAGTAAGCAACATTTTAACTGTGACACTTGCTGAGACAGATTATGAACAGAAGCAGTACATACCTTTTTCGGTTTTAAATGACACAGTGTTTTCATAAAACACAAGCCACCTCTTGTCTAGCAGGAGCTGGCACACAGAAGTTCTGTGGAATGGACTACAGAGAACAGGCGAGGTAGGAGATCTGACACAGGCACCTTTCTGTGCTTTTTGGGGCCAACCACACTTTGAAATCCATCATGTCTCAATACTCTAACACATCACCACACCCTCACTGTAAATTTTTTGCCAAGTTTCCTATGAAAACAAAACACATGTCTTTGTGCTCTATATAGACACGGGTCTGTCCACTGCCTCTTAGTAATTCTGGAACCCAGTGGCAAATTTTAACCAACTTTAACAGAAAGGTAGGGGCGGTTCTAAAATACTAAACCCTTAAATAATTTGTGAAAATAGACAAAAGAGATATCTATCTCATATTCCCCACAGAGGAACTGGCCACAGCATTAGACACCAGAGAATCCACACGGGAGGAGGCGAGACATGCATACACACACTTTGGAAACCAGGCTTCGTTTGTTTTGCTGTTCATGGAATTGCTTGAGACTACTACAAAAGCGATTTTGTGCTATAGCTACTGATAGTTTATCTTCCAAGTTAAACATGGCCTGTATGCTATATGGCAGCTATTGATCTGATGATCTTTAGGCCTTAAAATCTATACTAGTGTGTTACTTTTTCTTCAAATCTGTCATATAGCAGGGGTCTTTCACGAATCTTAGTCTGAGGAGCTCTCTAAAACACAGCAGAGAAAAACATGATGGACAATACTGCTTTCCTTATTCATCTGGATTCCACATTCAGCATTAGACTGCAGGGCCTATTCTTTTTTAAATGCCATTACAATTTTCAGAGAGATCCCCAAAAGGGGTTTTTAATAACCAGTTTGGGTATTGACAGCATTTCATTTTACTGAAAATCTCCTGCAAGCAGGTCCTGTCACAATGTCAGGTTTGCAGAGGGCAGAGGCGCCGGCTGTAGCTACATCTAGGAAGCAACCACCTTGCTACTCCACCACCCCCAATCAGGGTGGGATTAATTACTCACAGGATACAAATACTGCCTCCATCATCTCTAGAAGGAATCCAAGTGCCCAATTTTAGATGGAATGCATGATTTCTTAGGCTACTAAAGTTTGGAAAGATCAATTACACATCTGGCTCCAGGGAAGTTTGAAATTAATACAAGATCAGGTTGGGAAGATTCAGTAGCAGCCAGCATGACCCCTTTTAGCAGGGTGGGGAGTAAAGCATGCCTGCAGGCATGGTGCATGAAATCCTGGCTTCACTCTCAAAACCACGACGGGTACCAGCATTTAATCATATCTGTCATCTACAGGAAAGAAAGTACAATAGAAGGAAGGCCATGCAAAGTCCATCCTTAGGAAGCAGGTTTTTCGCCCGCGGAGATTTCCCCAAACCTCTAACAGGACACGTTTGTCTCAGTTTTATTAGAGACAGTTTCTATTAAATGACCTGTTTCTGCCTGTTCCTCCAGCAGTGACTAAGGCAGGTTTAATTGCATCCTGTGAAAGGTGTGCCGCATTGCTCACTTTCTGTTAAGGGAACAGGAATTAAAGCTGCCACATGAAAATGGAACTGCTGCACTTCCATGCAGCAGCTGGCAAGCGAAGAAAAGGCATTCCAATCACCAAGACATCATTTCCGAAATTCAGACAACAATCAAACGCCTTGAGCCAGTGGCACCAACTAACGCTGAGGAAGTGACGCTGCCTTAGGATATAAAAATACTGTATTAGGTTGTTGTTTCCTTGTATTTGCGTATGAACAAAGCAGAACAACAATAAACATAACGCAGCTATTTACCATCGCATGGCATTTTCTAATCATGTAACACAAACGCTGGACACACCCACCCCTAAAAAATAGAAGCCAGAGAGAGATGCTGTCTCACAGCAAGTGTGTCAGTAGCAAAAATCTGGGATCGACTCCCCCAGCAATCTCACTCTAGGTAAGAGCTGCTAGTGCACATAACCCCAGTGCCAGGGCCAGTGGCGAGACAGACAGGACAAAGAGCCACGATTCCTTGCCAAATAATACTGGCAAGAGGAATAAAATTCTGGCCAAAGTATTCCTCATGACACAAAAGAGGGCTGCTACAGATTCCTTTCCCCAGGGATAAGAATTACTAATAATTGTAGCAGCACACTCTGTTCTCCGGCAAGACTTGAATCGACAAGGCTATGAGCCCCACCTATAAAGAAGAAAATTCCTCTGTTCCTGCTAACAGCTATTAATCAGTATAATTCAGACCAGAATAAATTAACGCCGATTAGATGCAGTCAGCACTTTCAGCAACAGCTTATGGGCATACCTTTGAATATGCCTGGTTAGGAACACAAGAAGAGCCTCCTTTTCCCTGGGCGGCAGTGGCTTGTCACTGCCGTCTGACCGTATTACTCGCTGGGCGTGGAGTTATCAAGGCAATGACCCCAAAGAACGCTGAATATCAGTTCACCAGAGTTGGACTTTCACCTACCCGGTGTCTGTTGGTTCACCTTCACGTGCCATCTCTTGGCACGTGTTTTCTGGATCTAAGGGTCCACAGGCAGCTGCTTATTGTGAAAATAATACTGTAAATGAGGGAACATAATCCATAAATGTTTTTTGAGGTATTTTCTGATGACACTGCTGCTGTGTTTGTAGCCAATTTATTTCTGTTGGCTTTTTGCATTTCCTGTTATATGCAGAATGACCTTTGAAAAGAGGAATGTCAAGTTAAAAACATTGATTTTGGTTTTCAATAAACTTGAAAAATTATTCAAGATGCTTTCAAGCAATGCAATCCAAGAACATACATTATGTATACCACTGAATCCCGTTCACTTATGACCAAGAGAAGAATAATGTACTAATACAACGCACTACCTTGCAAAATGTAGAGTTAATGCTTTAACTATTGGTCCTCCAACAAAAATCAGGTTTGAGCAATTCCAAGTCAGGCTTCTCCTTCCTACCTTTTTAGTTTTACTAGCTACCCTGAATTTGTTTTCACTAAGAATCTTCTAGGGGAAGACAGGAAGGAAGTTACCTTTCTTTTCTATTTTTACTACTGTCCTTAAAAGGACAGGTATATTTGAAAAGACTGATGCATGAGACAAGTATTTTTCCCTGCCTAACTTCTGCCCTGACTTGCTTCCAACCTCAGTGAAGGAAAAATTCAAAATTCCTCTTCTGCCTGATGATATCCCCAGCACCCCTAAAGAAAAGGCCCTCACCATAAAGCTAGAAGAACATCTGAAACCACTGCTACGCACGTAGACTAATTCAGTAATTATTAGCCACCAGAAAAAGATAATAACTATACAACATAGCATTTAAGACATGCTACATGGAATGAGACCTAATCTCCATTCAATAAAGAATATTTAAATACTCTCTGGAATAGAAATTAGAAGCCTGGTCTCCTCATGCATAAATAACACTTTCATAGGAGCACTTGATAAACGTCATTCCCAAAAGATTTTACTCTTCTGCACTCTTTTGGGAAACACAGAATATGAAACCCTGTCCTCCTGTGCAAAGGAGTCATCTGAACCACCATGTGATATCTACACAGGGGCAAATAAGTTAAAGTAGGGGCCCCAGGACTTTCCATGGTTGTGTTTTGTCAAAGCAAACTCCAGCCATCAAACAAGGAGGTAAGAGTTTATGAGTGAATCATGACCTGCAGGAGGTACCTCAGTCAGGTTAGATTAGGGGTAAAACTCAATCCTCCATTCAGCCTTGCCTCTTAACTTGAAGGCTCCCGGCTCAATGTCAGCACCTTTTGGATTGGATTCCGAGGCACCTATCTCCCCTGTAGCTCAATACATACCCATGCTGGGACACTGGGTTGCTCTAGGCAGTCAAAGCTTGCGCTATGGTGTTCCTGCAGCATTTTCTGAAATCAGCCTTCAGTCACTTCTGGAAGGATTCCACATCGCTTAGGAGTGCTACACATTAAAAACCTATTTTAATCCTAAATTCTACTTCCTAGAAGCATTCTAGGAATATGTTGCTCAGGCTTGCCCACAAACAGCAGGAGATTAGGGTACTCAAAAGTGGACAGCAATAAAATTAAATTGGGCCATCCTAATTGTTTTCCCCTTTTTTTCTACAGTTCTGCAAGTTGGGGGGGCTCATTTACTGTTTTAGTATCTATAAACTACTAAAAAAAAAGTGCAAAATTAACCTTGACACTGTTAAATGAGTTTAAAACAAGACTGGGGAATGCATGCAAATAGAAACGATCCAAATTAAAGCAAAAATCAATCTAGCCCAAAGCAAACTAACAGCTTTCACACAGATTTGTATTCACACACTTACGTACCACTTAGGTAATTGTCAGACACCTTCACTGAAGATGGTTAGGATGTTATGTTTAGAAGAGGCCTTAAGGTGCACTTTTAAACCAATTTAATTAAAATGGTACAAAAAGTTGTGCTTATTCTCTTAGATGCAATTAGTGTTCCAGCTTCACGAATTAGCCAGGTATCTGCTTAGCCATAGTAATTGTGCACACAAGCCTAAACCTGTGGCTAGCATCAGGCACAGTGTGATTAATCCCAGAGAAGTCTGGCAAGAAAGGAATATGTTTACTACCTGCTTTTAAACTCATCTCCTACTAGTAGTTAAATTTACTTTCTGTAGGTACAGTGCACAACCCTATTAATTCCAAACAAGGGAAACGGAATCTGGAACTCTTGAGTGGGTACACAGACTTGTAATAGTGGTTTAGGCAACTTTCATAATATATGGCGATAGAAATTCCCAGATGATTAACTAGACATGACATTTGTCTTAATTTATAAGAGCTCACTCACTAACGCAAGTAGTACTAATAAAAACAACCAGCCACAAATTTGGTGAATGTGGTGTGTGTTCAGCATGTGAGCAGAATCTGCCCCTTACAGATTAATCTGAAATCAACAAGCCTGGAGAGACTGGTATTTCTATTTGCAGCTTCCAATTAAAACATGCATTATTTATAGCAGTAGAACCTTTGCCTGAATACAACACGACAGAGAGTCCTTTGTGAATGCCGTTACAGCCCCTAACCCATGCTGAGGCTGCACTTTGTGGAACTACTGCTCTATGAAACATCTTTCCTGATAGCAAAGGGAAGTAAGGAAGAAAGGGAACGCAAGGGACAGTTTGTTCAAGAGGAAGCACAGTTCATTTAACAGCTTTATAGCAGTCACTCAGAAAACTTGCCTCCATTTCCCCTTGGACTCGCCTAAGTTGACACTCAAAAAACCACACACATGTATCACTTATGTTTACTGGTTTACACAGGAAGAAAACAAAGCATACTAATGCAGATATTCCTAGAAAAATTGTGCTTGGAGCCGGAAGCAGACTCTGAAGACTTGTAATACACATGACAGTTGAACTAGAAACTAAGCCCTTATTGATCTAACTCTATTTAAAATATTTTATACTAATAAATGCTAGTTTGAAATGATAGCCACTTTAGCCTTCCATTAATAGCTACTCCTGAATGAGCAGGGTGTGTGAACTTCTGATAAAAGGCTATCATTCCAAGATGCTTACACAACAAACAAGAAACAGGTCAAGATTACTACTTTCTATATCTAAATTTTGTTCTTTTTCTAGAGAGCAAGGAAGTATTTCTGATAGATTGTGTCATATTCTGTATTGAAAGATCACTTACAAGGACATACCAAAATCCTTCACTTTATTGCAGAGTAATTGTATTGCCTGAGGCTAGTATAAAGAACAGATTAGAATTTGGCTCCATAAATCATGGAGGACACGTACAAAACCCCTCCTATCAGCAGTCAGTCTTTTCAGTAAACTAGCTAATGCTGAATATTTCTCCCCACTTAAAATAGGCTAATAAATACATAAAGAAGAAATAAAGCACTTACTTTATATTCAAGATCCTATTCCTAATTAACTTGCCAAGCCTATTATACAGCCTGCACTGACAACATCGGGGAAAAAACATGGGAAAAAAAAGCCCAGCACATTAAAAATTCTAGTGGGCATACAACTGCACCATGCTATGCCTGCAGCTCTGCTACTCCAAGCTGTACTCTTGCCTGTTCTCAAATGCTAAAGTTCAGCTTGGTGCTTATGTGAAAGATGTGAAAACAGGATAGAATGCTGCCAGATGTAATCTCTAGTAATTACTAGTAATTTAGTAAGTGGTATAGACCATCCTTCACAACACTACTGAATAAATTCCATAAAACAGTAGGTACTAGATTGCTTACCCCACAATTGTCAAGGTGACATCAAAATGAAAGCTCAGTTCACTTACCAACTATTAGAAGTCTCCTTGTGATTATTGCAAGATTGGAACTGTTGATCTGAGTTTTGGCTGAATTCCAGTTTGGTTAATTAAATTCCACATATCTACATCCCCTCCACAGTTCGCATCTTGTGCTACCGCTAAATGCTATTAAGCAACCAACATGTTATGTCAATGTCCTCTGGGCCTAACATCAACAAGGATCAAAATATTTCCCTAGGGCAAAGTTTGTGAAAAGCTGCTTGGAATCCTTCAGAGTAAAGTAGTGCTGTTGTCGTAAACGAGTACTTACCATCCAAACAATTTCAAGTTACAGAACCATCAGACTGTTGTATAAACAAGTTAAAAATACTGCAATGTAAATTGTACTAAGGACAGAAAATATTCCCCATTAGCAATTATGTATGTGTTCAGTTGCTAATGTCCAACTATTATACTTCCAGATGAAGAGGAACCAAGTGTTTATGTTTGGTATGCATTTCCAACCTTTTCTGTTCCAACTGTACAACAGGAAGGTGAGGTCTGTGATGCTCATCAGTTTCTAACAGTATAAGCATTTTCTTCCCTGAATAAAAGTTTCTCCTTAATTCTTTAATAAACATTCTACCTACAATTTACCAGTAGCTACTCTTCACATAACTCTTTTACTAACATTTTGCTGTAAATCAAGAAATCCAAAACTCACCTGAAGGGAAACTTTTATCCTGTTGAAGTAGTATATTCTTTACAATTGTCCTTAAGAGAACAGTGTAGGCACGCTTCAGTCACTACTTGCTTCTGTCTGGTAGGAAGTTGTGATGTTAGGTTTTTTATTTTTAGCAAGAGTTACATTTCTCAAGTCACATTCATAGCTAATAACAGACTCCACAAAACCACCATAATCAAAGAATAAACATGGACTCTTAGAGTAAAACCAGTCCTCTAACAGCCTAAAATTAGAAAGTATTCCATTCTTCTAAGTTTATCTTTTTTTGAAGTGAACAATTTCTATTTGGCTAAATAAGGTACAGATGTATTTGATCACTGAATTTTCAAGTCAAGTTTATTTGATGTCATATTTCAACAGTTTATATTTTTACTTCAACATTGGATTAGCTTATGATAATAGTCACGTGCCGTTATAAAAAATAACCATGAAGAAAATTAAAGAAAATTTTTTACCATGTTAGGAATGCTACACCATCAGTAGATTTTCTTGAATCATTTACTGTTTTATATAGAGAACTGTATTAAAAACAAGAGATGTAGTACAGAAACCACCTGTAGCGTTCACTGTCAACTTTGGAACACTTCAACAGATTCTGCCTTGAAACGTCAAACTCTTCTTTTTTAAGTAAGTGGAATATATCAGCAAGAGGTAACCAGAACAAAAATCAACATGTCCGCCCTTTGTGCTACACAAATCTCCACGCTCCTCTCAGCACACTGGAGTTACCACCTGTACAATAACGCACACAAAGCTTTTTGGGAAAACCATCCTAAATGCTTCTAATTGCCACATAAGGACAGCTTCTTCTCTTCTTCCAGATAACCCCTGGCTTTCAGCACAAAAGTCTGACAATGCCAACAGCTTCTTTATTGGCCGGGATGCTCTGGTGGAAGTTTAAGCGTGAAGAACCTTATGTTTCACAGGAAGTGATTTGAGGGTAAAGGTGGGCTGGGACCTGGTTAGTGAGGTTCCTGAACCCAGGTGATATTTCTTAATGTGTTTTCAGAGAAGTTGTTTGTCAGGGGAAGAATAGCAGCAAAACTACAGCCAAATGCCTCACCAGTGTGATGTCAGCATATGCGAAGGTCCAAGCTCTTCTGAATGCTGTAAGAAAATTAAAAATGTATCAGTCATTAGTACCAGCAGCAAGCACTGCACAAAGGCAGGCAGTCTCTAGCTGGAGTGTTCACAAATTCAAAACAGCCAAACAGTAGGTCAGGAGATAAGTCATCCTAGCAAGATCTCATGGTTCTGTCCAGTGGCAGGGCTAGACCAGAACACACTTTTTTTCCTACCGCTGGAGTAGATTAGTGGAATTTGCACCATGTTTTCACCAATATTTCTATTTTAGCGTCAGTGGTGCACCTGTGGATATATCTGTTCTTTGAAAATAAAACCTCTGTACAGGCATTAAGAATCTAAACTCTCACAAGCACATGTCCCGATTTACTTTTTATGCATTTACATCCCAGGGATACAATCGCACCAGCATGCAGCCACACACACCGCAGATGCACACATTTGCATGTGCATGTGAATCTGCATGTAATTCCAGCTCAATGTAGTGAAAGCTGCAAGCCAGTCTGAATATACTGAAAAGTTTGGGTCTTGCATTCGTTGCGTCATTCTACCTGTTTTGCATTATGACAAAGGGACCTACCTCAAAATAAAGAACTAAACCATAACACAAATACTGTCAAGGATTAATTCTATATCAAAATGAGAGGTCTGCTGCATACTTTCTATGGGTCTAAATCCTGCCTTGAGAAGGTGGAGTTATCATCTGATCCTAATCAAAACCTCAGTTTTTTCAGATTCAGGGAATACAAAATACAAGATCTAAATCTTTGGATTTTGGCACTTCCCTTGAACAAGGCCAACTTAGAATACGACTGTATACAGGCTGTAAGAGAATCCAGACTGAGACTTGTGGATTAGTCTCAGCACTTGGTACCCAACATCAAACAATCAGATTTCAAAACTTACCAATTTGTAATATAAGCTTCTCTGAATTTAAGGTTTCCCTTAAACAGATATTGAGGATCTGTTTATTTCGGCAACAATCATTTGCAGACCTAGGAGCTAGGAAAATTAAAACAATCACCTACAGTAGGATTCATCCCACATAATGTTAGCCAACAGGTGTATTATCTTCTAGATTTCCTCTCTAAAGTTAACTGTAGGCAGGCAGTAAGTAACCCTAAAGTGGATGAATTAGCCCACACATTTAAGTAATGTCTCATTTGAAATTAAGATGTCTTGTGGGAATGCCTATCATTCTCCATTGAGTACAGAAGGGCATCCACAGACAGGTCAGATTAAACAACTGACTAAGTTGGCTAAAATTAATTCTTAGACTCAGTAATGTATACACCATACCAGTTTAAAAACCTTTTGGTTGGTGCTGTAATATTTATGGGTTTCCTACATTCAGGGTTGGGATACTTTGGTGGCGGTGGTATTTACGTGAACACAACAAGCAAAAGACTGGACTTTCTTAAAGTATGCTTAATCAGGTAAGTATACCTTAACCCTCCTTTCCCCTCATAAAAAGTGTAATTGGTTGGCCTGGCACATGAGAAAATATTTTACTACACAGGCATAGAAAAACTTGGGTTTCAAGCTAAGATTTGCACAGAAGATGAAATATTTCCCCATACATTCTTATTCAAGCAGAACTCTTCAAATCACTACCTGTATAATCATCAGGAACATACAGGAAATCCTCTTGCAGTCTTTGACAGCAAAACTACCAAAAATGTGAACCTGTCAGATTCTGTGGCATCAGAAGCAGTCATTTGACTCTTCAGTCACTAAGCAAGGCAGGTATCTCAAGCAAATTTACATCTCTCTCTATAGCTCTGAGCTCTTGATATGACAAAAGTCTTCAAGTAAAGGGACTCTACATGTTGTAAACAGCCCAGCTGCATACACATTTTAAGTCTTGAGTTCATTATGTATATGTATTTATGTGTGTGTATTGTATATGTATTTATGTGTGTGTATTGTATATGTATTTATGTGTGTGTATTGTATATGTATTTATGTGTGTGTATTTAGATCAATACACAGAGATGCAATTTAAAATTAAATTTCACTGC
Source organism: Egretta garzetta (assembly GCF_000687185.1). Lineage (NCBI taxonomy): Eukaryota > Metazoa > Chordata > Aves > Pelecaniformes > Ardeidae > Egretta > Egretta garzetta. Next base: position 359,421 of record NW_009259976.1, read on the forward strand.
ATTCCTAAATTTTGATGAGCAGTTGCCACTGCAGATTTCACTACCTTGGTTTCAATCCAATGTCTCTGGTAAACTCAAAGCACAAATAATCTTAAGGGGCGAGAGCTTGAATAATTAAACTCTTTTCTAATTGAGTATCAGTAAAAATATATATTAATTCACAAACTAAATCACAATATTGGAAAAGTTTAGACATTACTCTTTTCTGTATATTTCATCCCTGCAGTTATGCCACCTTTAGTCTTCCTTACACTCAGATCTGTGTGCTTATGTGCACCTTCTACATTTTTACACCTCACTTTTGAATACAGCCCACTGAATCAGTCAATGGGTTCTATGTGGGTGTAAAGTACATGCTTTATATACTTTATATATAAGGGGACTGGAAAAGGGTTGGGTTTGCTTGGGTTTGGGGTGGGGTTTTTTCCTTTCTTTTTTTCTTCTTTTGTATTCCTACATCTTGTTGTATTTTTGATACCATTTCAGAAATAGAGGGTGTTATATTGCAGTGCGCTTAAAAACCTTATGACTATTACAAACCTAAAATAGATTACTGAAAAAAAACCCAAACCCAACCTTAACTGTATTTACCCAATTCAGGCAAACTGTTTCACGAGTGTCAGTTTCAAACATCCAAACCATTTAGGTCTGGAACACTATGCAAGCATTTGCAGTTACCACTATACAGACGGGAATTAAATATTTTGTAAGATATAGATTTATCATACGAGAGTACTTTCAGTCAGTGTTACCATTTACTCTTACAGACACCGGTTAAAACGTTCACTTCCTCATCTCATAGACTCTCATTATAAAAAAAGTTGTTAATTTATTAAAGAACAATTCTATTAACTTCAAATGGAACTAGTTCCACAGCAAAAGTTAAGCATGCAATTGTAAACACTTGGCTAATGTGCATCTAACAGAGCAAAGTAGGCTGGTGGAAGGAAGCACACAGGTAAAGAAACAGAGTAAATTAAGCTCTCCCCCACATAAGTAACAAACCGAAATGAATCAAGCCATCTCTCCAACAACCACTGCACACCTCAAGAAGTGACTTGTGGACAGGATAGCTTACCTGAGTTTAAACCTTTTGAGTTTAAAAAAAAAAACCACCAAAGCAAACAGTACATCATTTAGTGTACAGAGTTTAAACTCACAAGAACTTAACATTTAAACAGCCTCTAAGGCTGCTAAGTACATACTTTCAACATGTACTTCGGCTTTACTAAAGCTAGCCAATGCCCCCACTCATCACATGACACACTCTGCCAACGCTGCAAAATGAAATGTGTTAACACTGTCAGAAATGTGATCATTTCCTCAATCGGCAGGGGTGGAAGGGTGGAATCAAAACACTACAAGCAAAGCTACAGACAAAATCAGTGTGAAAAAGCAGACCGGTGCACCTAATATAGCAAGTTAAGACATACAGTTAGTGAATGAACACATTTTTTGTTTTATACAAGTCACGACCATTTGTCCCAGTACCCCTTCACACACAGATACTATCACCTTCTTCTACCGGATATTTTTGTATTTAGCACATTAGCGTTCCGTACATCTTATAGCGCAGTCTATGCAGTAGTTAGATACAGAAAGAGCTGTGAAGCGGGGACAGAAAGCAATCCCTTTAAACAAAAAAGCCTTCATAGAGCCAAGCTCCCAGTAGGAATATATTTAAATGCTTGACTTGGCTTTTATTAATGGGTAGGAGCGCATACCTTAAAGTGTGGCATCTTGTTCTTTTTTTTAAAAGCCAACAGATTTACAGAATTTGTCCAACAGAGGGAATATTTACACTTACCAACTATATGAACAGAGTCAACATTTGTAGGGCCTCTCACTAGCATGTGTTTGGAAGTGCCGCTGCCGAGTGTTTGCGTCAACGGACGCATAGGAGCAGATCTCACATGTGAAAGGCTTCTCACCTACCAGAAAATGGGAAGCGAATACAAAGGATGTAGTATCTTCCATGGGAACACAAAGTGTGTGTGTGAAATTCAAGACTATGAGTGGATTTACAGCACATCCTCAAACTACAGCTCATCTTTCACATGATCTTGATGCTAATGAAGCATGATCTTAGATAATGGTCTAAGCAGTTAAAGGTTACAGTCTGTTTTATCAGTAGCAGACCTACTGCATCTAAATTTGGCTTCAACCACAAGTCTAATCAAGAAAAACTGGCCAGAACCATTTCCAAATTTAGTTTTGGTCTTTTTCTCTGAATCAAAGTTCAGAGGGCCAACTCTCAGCATACTCTACGTCATGAATTAAAAACAAACAAACAAAATCCCTCAGATAGGGGAAGTGTAGCAGAACAGGAAATTTTCAAGAAGCAAAAGGAAATGACATTAAGGGAAAGTCATTTTAACTTAATGAAGAAAACACAAAGAATTTTCTGTAAAGACAGCAAGGACAACATTTAGGTCACAACTACAAAGGAAAACAATAACTTTCAATAACAAAAACATTGAGAGGTACATTCTTAAAGGACTAGCCTCCCCTTTCACCTACATTCCCACTGACAATTTCTAATTTACAATATTTATGTTCATATTTTTCTGATGTACTAAGATACTGAGATATTAGCCTTACAGTAGAGAACCTGAAACGAACCTAACCAGAAAGAAACCTCGGTCAAAAAAAAGACAAACAACCAAACAGAATCACAGAATGGTTGACACTGAATGGTCACTTGTCTCTTTATGCACCTGAACATCATTAACAGTGCCCGGCCACACTGCCTAGCCAGCCTCCTAGGAGAAGTCAGTTATCTCTTCTTTGGGTATCACTCCCCTTTTCTTGTACCTTCTGAAGTCCTGTTAGTTGCTTTCTACATAAGCTAAGAATGTTTAATAGAGCAAACGTCTGTCTTTGAAGACCTGACATACTTGCTACCGCAGAGACTGAGAGCCATCTGTCCCAGTAGCATGAGATGTCTATCAGCCCCCTTCGCACCTATGTTTCCTGCCAGACATCTGCCTACTCTCCTCTGCCACCATGGGCGACGCCATGGCTCCAACGCTGCGGGATGGAGCACCACCCACATCACCCAAGTGTTGGAGAGCCGTACTCCTGCCAAACCACTGCAAGAGTATTTCACTTCTTCAACTCGCTGAAAAGCTGATTTGGCCAGTGCAAAGGCAGATATTCCCTATTCACTATGCTGGCAGGTCCTATAGGGCGAGTTCTCCACAAACAGATTTATTTAAATGTTATCACAAGCAGCGAATTGGCTCCCCACCGTCCTGTCCACCCACTCACTGCACACATCAAGTCGCAGGTTTCAGAAGGCCATTAATGCACAAAATAGCATGTTCCCATCCTATTCATTCAGTTAAAACCTATTTTCTAATCCTGTAAAATGCTCGGTTCAGAAAAAAGGAGAAAGGCCTCACTTTTTAAACACCAACAAGATGGAACAGATCCAACAGTTCCAGGCAGTGATACACGTTCTTCTGTGTAAATTCAGAATTTCTAATGAAAGTGCCTTTTTTGGCAGACCAATTGACTTAATATAACCATGGCAACACAAAGTCTATGTAAACGAATCACTTGACCAAGACAGAAAGAACCCCCGACCATCAGTCACAGAGACGCTGGGCCTTTGATAGAGGTTCGACATTAAACTTCAAAACAGAAACTGAAGGAGGAAGCTTTCCAGAAAATGAAAGGGAACGCAGCCAAGGTGGACAAACAACAATCTATTATATTAAAATTCTTGAAATATGCCAGTATGCATGAGTTGATTTTAAAAGTTTTGAGTGGACATTCCCGTTCTTTCCTGACCATGGAGTACCAGTAGAGAACAAAAAATTATGAACATGTTGAAGTCCACATCCACCTGAACTAGCAAAGGCACCCTTCTCAGCCAGGGTCATAGGCTGTCCTTGTTTTTGCAGTACGCGTACCTTTACATAGGTATCTTCTGAATATAGATCCTAGACCAGGATTTCCATAAATATACCCATATTCAGGAAGGCAAAACAAACATATCCTTGAAGATCAATATCCTTCAATGCCACAAAAACCATTTAAGTTAAAAATTTGCCTGTTTTGTTGAATCTGGATCCAAGCATTTGGTTTTTGCATATTCAGTGTAAGAAGGAGAGCTACCAATAAGTAAAAAACCACCCCTTTTCCCTAGAAATCCTTTTTGCAGGGCAAAAGAAGCACTCGTACACAACATTCAATATTAACTGTACAGTACTTTTTTTTTCCTCCCTAAGCAGTTTAAGTGGTAACATAAAGAAGACATACATGTAAGTCCACCTATCTGCATTAACATATGCTGTGTCAGAGAGGCCTTGAGTCTTCTTTTGCATTTGCAGTGGTGGCAGTGAAAGGCTCTGATGCCAGCACGTGTCCCCATGTGTTTCTGCAGAGCTAACTATAAGAACGCTTCCTGTCAGAAAGGAAATGAACCTTGTCACAGCTGGAAAATCATCACCTATTATTCCTGTTTAAGTGGTCCAAAGGGATGCCATTTCTCAATCACTGTGTTAATTTTGGCCTTTAATGCCTTTTATCATGAATGTTTAAAGCTATTAGTTAGGAAAGATTGATATCATTATGGGAGGAATGAGAGCACAAAGACTCCTATCAGACCTGTCTACTATCAAGTACTTCAGTTATTGTTTTGTTATCTTTCAACTATTATTTATTTATATTCCCAGAATGACATACTTTGCTGTGTTGAGTAATTTACTAGAAGCATAATACATAATGCAATATGACTGTTCCATTTTGATGTTTGAATGGTCTACCTAAGCCTTCTAGATTTTTTTTTGTCTGGATCAAAAAGACAGATTCTACTTTCTCAATTGCAAGACATGCTCCTCTTTCAGGCCAAAAACTGGAATTTATTTAGAAGGAAAAATAATGCATATGAAAATTATATGTGTGCTTATATACAAAGAGAGGATTCCTAGGACTCCTAGGGAACAAAACTGTAAAACATTTGGAAAGGCCTACACAGATCTGCTTGATTTTCCAGATTCTTCCCCGCACCACACTCAGAATACCTCAAAACCATTTAACTCTATGTCTTAAGCACTTAAAAGTTCCTCAAAACTTAGCAACAACAGAGGAAGCACTGGTTGTTCACAAATTCACAAACAAGCATATAAAGTCACATCTGTAACACACAATAATTTCAAAGGGAGAAATATAAACAGAGAACAACTTTAAAATCCTTGTCCTGTGGAAGTTAGCTATTACTGATCAGATTACTGATCAGCACTCAGCAAAAGGAAACAATGTCCTTTTGAATCAAACCTGTAAATAATTAATTACTAAGTAAAGACTATTACCAAATACATGCACTATATTGACATTAGATGTAATAAACAGGATTACTCATTCTTCAAACACTCTGTAATGAAAACATAGCTATTTTCATGACACATTTGTGAAGGTAATTTAAGTCCTGCTATTTTGAAAACAAAGTATTTTAGAAAACAACAAAATTAGTTTATATTATACTCAAGACTTCTACTGGTAAGAGTATTACTTCTAATTCTGAAGTGAGTGAATCATACAACTGCTATTTTATGCAACAGTATTCAAAACGAGAAAGATGCAAAAGGGGATTTAATCCTCAGTTATTTGTGTGCATTAACACTTTCTCACACCAGAGAAATAAAGCTTACGTTGCTCAAAGAATAAAAGCCCTTAACTTGCATGAGGGAACTTGGATACTCAGGGGAGCTGTTGAAGTGTTTGACGCATAGAAGGTGTGAAAGTTAAAACAATGATCTCCGTAGAACCAAGGGCCTAAATGGAAAAATCTTGGATTTAAACAGCAGACTTCAAAATGAAAGCCAACTCTGAAAGGCAAGCTGCACTATTCTGAATAACTCTTTGTACTGATTTTTCCCCTCTTCCCTAAACATTTGTGATCTTTCAAGAGGAAAAAACATCACAAAAAAAATTGTCAAATATCTAGATTCTAAACTCCTACAGGACACACAGAACCTTTTTAGAGCTATGAAGCAGAGACCTTATGCAGGGGCTAATTTCTGTAATACTTTGTGAATCCAACACAAGTACAGTAGTTCAAAGGTATAACATGCCGATTCACAAACTATGAAAATGTTCTTTGTTACCACTTCTACTCATTGAAATCAGAATTAAAACCATACTTTTATACATTTAAAGGACACAATGTCTTTTCACAATTACATAACAGAACAACCTTCCTTTTTAGGAATGCTTTGTAGAAAGGTAGAGCTATTTGGATTTTCTAGCAATTTGAATTACTCCTTAAATAACGTGTAAACATAGCTGCCTGTTTCCAGCACACGTGATAGCTTTAAATGCAGATTTTAGGATTTTGATAATATTGCAGGCAGTGCCTATCTTGCACAGAGCATGTGTTACAAACTCCCCACAAATACCGATGTGTTTTTTTTTTTTAAGAAGAAAAGAAAGAAGACACTGTTACTAGGGTGGGGGTTCAATATTCTAAGGTTAAGAAGTGAAAGTCCAAAGGAACCTGGAATTGCAATATGGATAATTTAACCTTTCATCCTTCAGATGTAAATAAGGTGTCTTTGAGAAAGTGGGAAATTCCGACCCATTAAGACCAAAGGGTCTTGAGTACTCTTGATCAAGTTTTCGGCTCCATAAAGGTCCCACAAGCATTATAACACAATTTTAATGAAACAGTCAAGCAAGACTATCAATAAATTGGTCTTGTTAGGAATCAGTTTCATTCTTCCCAGTTAGCTTTTGAACACTGATTATAGGCAGCTGATCCTCACAGATGCCACTATGATTTTCCCTTCTTTATATGAACTATTGGATAAAACTCAGCAACTGAGGAAGTTAGACCGCCCTCTCTCTGTGGCTTCTTGCTAACTGCTTGATCTGTAACTTAAACAGAATTATGGCCACACACTTTCAAAAAATTCACCGTGGTAGGTGTTAATCAGCATTTTCCCATATAGTCATAAAAAACCCAATACTCCAAAGCAGTAAGGTGGTACACCTCCATTGAGTTTTAGATGATAAAACTGTACTTCGTTGCTGAAATAAGACCATAAAATGTAGTTATATTGTTTAGTATCACTAGTATTCCCTGTGAATTGAGGCCTTTAACTCGCATGCACTGTCAGCAGAATGCACAAACCATTGTTGTACATGTATGCATTAATTAATACGTGAATTAAAAGCATCTCTATGTTTAGTGTAGCCTGTTTTATTTTCTGATGGGAGAAAAATGGCTATAAGAACATTATTTTGAATTGTAATATTACATTAATTTAACTTGAAATATAGAAAACAAATATTTGAAAGATGTAAGCAAGACTTCGGTGACATTAACTAATAATGTCATGGGGTTGGGTTATTTGGCTATTTTATCCTTTCTATACAAACACCTAATGCCATAGTCATAAAAATCTTAAACCTTCATACAGAACTGCCTTTTTTATAAACTCGAAATAGATTTTACTAAATAAATTCTACTGCGTGTTACTGGAAAGAATGAAGACTTACAATTCATACATTCCAGCTATCCTTGTAGCAAATAAATTAGGTAGAAATCATCATTTTAAGTGCTTACATCAGTAGGTAGTCTGCACTGAGGTTTACAGGCAAAGAGGAGCACTGAAAAAGCATTTGAGAAGTAAAAGCCAGTGTGGTGATGTTCATTTGCTGCCACCTTCTGGCGAAAAACAAAACAAAAAAAGCACCACAGTTCAGCCAGGAAAACAGCCATTCCCTGCATACCATTACCTATACTTCTCTGACAACTCAACCTTCTGACAGCAGATCTTCTTTCAGTTTAAAGGCTTTTTATTTTTAAGTTTCAATTTTAAAAAAATCAATAGACCCTAAAATATATTTCCCAAATGAGTCTGTTAATCTAGGCATAATGAGGCATGATTCCAGGAAGAAGACAAAATGAGGCTACTTGCTTTGACACTCTCTGGAGCTCTACACAGCAGCACAGACTGTGCTCTTGAGAGTTGTGGTCAGCACAGGAGCATTATCTTGATGCCATTCTGCCATCAGCTATTCAACCTAAGCTGTGGGGCACGGCACTGAACTGACTGTGACTCGTGACAGGTTCTGTTCTGCCATGGGGTGAGGGCCTTTAGTGGAAAGAAATAAGAGACAGCCACAGGCTGGTAATATGGCTAATTGCTGGTTTCATTAGTTTGCCCTTCAAAGAGGCTGTAAGAAAGAG
>NW_009259976.1:367709-379431 GCF_000687185.1 Egretta garzetta
CAAAACCCAAGTCAGAACTAGGTATGAAAAGTTCAAGTAAGTTCTTAATCTTTGCAGTAATTACAAGCATCGTTCCAGGGAGAGCTCCAGAGACCCAGTCTGTAAATGCTCTTTTTACTTCCAAAACAGAGAGGTAATGTGTTCATCAGATAATGACATATTTCCTATGTAACCTCAGACTAAATTTGGATTGCCATACTCTACTGGTTCAAAAATAACTGGTAATGACATAATGATGTAAAGTGCTTAAGCTTATACCTTCTCCAACTTCTTTAAAACTGAGACAAGTTATTTCAAAATACCTCTCTGGGAACATCGGAGCAACTTGCCCACCTGCTTTGTGCATTTGTAATGACTCAACTGTGCTTTGACTATGACATGGCACGTTAACCGACTACTTAATTAAAAAGAGAAAAAAAAAAGAAAAAGACACCTATCTGAAAGGTGCATCATCAACACGTCTGTGTACTCCCTACCTACTAGTAAAGCCACTAGTTTGCTATAAGCAATCAGGCCTTTGACTATCAAAACACAAATTCCTTCTTCTCTTTCTTTTTATTGCACCAATTGCAGCAAGCTACTAAAACATGTATTTATTTCTTTCCATGTGAGCAATAACCACTTCAAACCAGGAAATCTGGATTCAGTATAGACAACTACTTCAGTCCTAGAAAAGAGTGGGGTAAAGAAGCTATTTGGGGAAAAATCTTTGACAATTTTGATTAATTAGATTATAATACACAACTTTAAAAGTGATTTCTCTAGTTAAAATGAAGGTATGTATTGTGAAAATGTTTTCTAATAATGTAACAGACATATGTATGGCCATAAACAACAGCAGCAAAAGGAACGTCCCCAAAACTAAACTCACATAGTTAGAAGAAACCCAGAAAAATAGAATGTACACTAACTTCTCTACCTAAATACTAGAAAAGCTATCATTAGAATATTGCGCAATGTCAACTCATGGATGGGTGGCTACCAGAGATCACCATCATCTTTACCAAAGAAAAAAAGATATTTTCTAAATAACAGGAAAGCATCATCAAATGCCTCTGGAGTTCTCTTTGGAAGAGAAGATGCACTTGAGGTCAGACAAAGTCTTAGTGTTAATTCTTACAACTGCATATAAGTGGAATTTTGCATTAACTGATAAAATTGATGCTTCAATAAATACGGCTCTTAGAAATGCAGCTGTGACTGCAAAAAAAGCTGTATGTTGTCACCATTTTATCATCTAGTTCACATGCAGAATTCCAAGAAGTCTCACAGCACATCTTATGGCTCTTCAAAGAGCACATCTCAGTAGTTCTCTCTTGCTAGTGCTTGCAACAAAATGTAAGAGAAAACCTTTAGAAAACACCTTTTGATCAGCACCTACTTCCTTTATTCAAAAGACTGGTACTACCACAAACCAGAAAGATGACAGCTATTTGAATAGGGTACCTTATTTTTGTTCAGGCTATCTGTGGGCAACTTTCCTGTAAAAAATAAATAAATAAATAAATAAACAAACGTGCTCTATTATCAAGTGTTCTGCAACAAAGATCTACAGAAATACTTGGAGCACAACAAACAAAATGCAAGTTTTGCTACAATAGGGGTCATACCTACCGTAGGTACTACATGCAAATTAACTTGGATCCTTCTTTCTAGTTGCTTTTGTGCTGGAGCACAAAGGATTATCTTCAACCTTCTTTCTTCTCTTTCATTTGTGTATTTTCTCTGATGGATCTGTTTGTGTTGTCCATTAATCTGACATCTGGTTTTGAGTACTTGATCCTAAAATGAAGAAAGAAGGGCTGTAGGGGTTTTGTGATTTTTCCATATGCTCTTTCAACTCTGCTCTAGATTGTCAATTAAGAAATAAGTTCAGTAAACTAATTCAAGAAGAAACCCAAAATACAGTACCAACCAATATTCTACATTACCATCAGTGAGAGAAAAGACTTAAGGATTTGAGATAACATACTTTCAGGTGAAAGACAAAGTTGTAGAGGGAATTTTGAGACAGTATAACGCTCATAATTCAGTCCACTAACAGAGAAGAAAAACCTTGCCTACGTTTGTGAAACAGACACACACAAATGGAAAAAAACAGCTTCCCAAAAGAGCGAGACAAGCCATTGTTTGGGGTGGTTTGGTTTTCTGTTTGTTTGGGTTTTTTAACTGTAGGGCAGAATTAGATCCAACTTGCTAAATATAGGTAATATTGAAGAAAAAACTGTTCTATTTTACTTCTGCACATACTGTAAATATAATGAATAGGCAGATGAATTACAGCAATGTTTAACTGTTATTCACACCTACCCTAGAAGTAGAGATTATCATCCTTGGATGCACACTTTCATTATAAAATTGCCACAGTGCTGCTCAGCACAAAGAGAAAACCAAAGTGAAATAAGCAGAAATTATAATGATAAAAATTATAGCAATTGGAAAGTCACTACTATGTTTGACACACTTGCCACCACAATAAATATCCCTGTGTTTTTTTTTTTTAAAGTGACAAATCAGGAAGGAGAACCATGATTTTCAGGAATCTCATCCGACCTGAATCCCTTGGGTTTACCAGATCACAATGTATTTATCATACAAAAGCTTTACCTAACAATGCACATTTTAAGTAGTTTTCTAAGTTTCCTCAGCTAAACTTCCAATGATCATTATACATGTAGATAAAGAACAAGCAACATATTTACATAATATAACTATTACATTGCAAGGAATGTATTTATTTTTATGTTAGGAATATCCAAATATTGACTTTCCTTTCTTATACTGTTGTTAAAATAGTATAAAATTCTAACTACATTGTTAAGGTTAATATCAAGATCAGTGAAATGACTGCCATTTCCAACCCGAAATATAAACTTAAAAAATACAGTGCTGCATACACTTTTAAATATAGAGCATATTCTGTAAGACTAGGAAAAAAGATTAAATAAGCCCGTTACATGATTGAGAAGATAGCCAGTATTTTTTTCAGAGCAAGGGGAACACTTTCATCCACAGAAAGCACCATTTGGCACAGAATCACTTAATTTTACTCAATTTTTTTGGTCCTGACATAGTTTGCATATTACTGCTTTTGTACAAGTTAATTATTTTAGCAATAATGTACCAAAAATTCTCATTCCCACCCCCATCTAGAAACAAGATATAAAAGGTGATGTTAATTGTTATATAAACAAATCAATCTCAAAACAGTTGCACCAACTCTGAAGGTGACTTGTAAAACCCATCAACTTAAGCAGTGTATTAACAAATGCCCCTTGCAAGGCCTTGGCAATGTAAAACATTTCAGCACACTGCTGTTTACAGGAAGAAAAAAGTAAAGATTTTTCCTCACCCAGTGTCATCAAGCCTTATTTATTAAATTGCCAATTCCTTTTAACGTGATAGCACAGCAAGCATCAGATTACAAACCCTGCTGGATTATGGAGCCTCTAGTGACTGGGGGAGAAGGGAGGATAAATTGCCAATTTTATGACTGTTTACAGATAAAAAAAAAAATCAAATGCCTTATGCTTTTTGAGATGGTATATTCAAGACAGTATTACGAACAAACACTTACCTCATCCTCCATTCAGTGTACACCAGCTCCATGCTTCAGCGTGTTTCGGTGAGCACAGTACGTGCTAGAATGTCATGACGGAGCTGAAGCCAGTGACCCTAAAGGGTCTAGATGTCACAGGACCTACAGAAGCAATATGCAAACTTTTAAATAGGAACGTACTGTATGGTCTCACAGCCTCGTAACTAAGAGCATACAGCACATACTGCTAAAGATTATGGCATTTTTGGTAATTTATTTTAGTATGTTAAGGTAGATCCCCAACGTATTTCCCAAAACACAAAACAAATCCTATCTTAAAAACCAAACAAAGTCACAGCTCATTAAGGTTGCTAAACCAAGAAATAAAAATTAAGAATTGCCAAAATTAAAGTTGCCTTGGTAACCTTAATTTCATTGCTTTTTGCGTACATACTTTATGCTCACTAAACAATAAACTAAGGCTAATGAAGTACTACCCATTCTACACACTGAATTTTGGAAGGATCATATGGGGGAAAAAGAAATTTGTATACAGTCAAGTCAAGCAACTGAAGATTTTGCAAGTGTACCCCCCCCCCCCCAATGATGAGGTTTTCACTTTGCAACACTTATTGTGAGTTTTCTTGAACTTTTTGTGTTTTTTTTAAAAACACATTTAACATGTTTTAGGCTTTATTTTTTGAAACAAAATACCTAAGAAGTTAAAACGTAAATTCCAGATTTCACAATGGGGGGTTATATTTGGGCCAACTGGCATTGCTGAAACCCTTCGATACACCAGAAACCTCTGATACTTGAGCTAATTGCCATTTGAGTAATGACAGCAACAGTAAACAGAAGTGATAGCGTACCCTGTTATGCTAATGCTGGTTCACGTATCTGAGACTCTAAACCCTTTCTGTCCACTTCAGGCCACCCTGTTGCCCAAGTTACTTTCATTCTCTGAGAGTCCCCACTTTTATTCTTTGCCCACTATGCCCTGTCCCACTAGCAGTTTTGCTAACATGCCAAGTTATGCTTGACTTCATCTCATCATGTCCTCTAGCAACTTCTCACAGGTTTACCAGCCCCACTAGTCTTTAGTATCCAACTTTTGTTATATGCTCTTTATGAAAGAATTAAAAAACTTTGCAGCCAGGTACCAAAGAAAACTGACAAGTTCCTGACCCTGCCTTCCTAAAACAGTCTCACAATTAGCTTCCTGCAGTAAGGTATCTTCACCGTTCGCTGTGTTTTTCAGAGGCTGCGAAGAGGCCAAATCTCACCAGACTTTTGCACCAGGAGTGTGCCTTTCATCTATTCTAACAGAAGACATCATGTGAAAAATGCTTAGATCTTTCCTGCAAGCCATGGAATATTAGGGCTTTTTAAATAAAAAGCTATCCACAGTCTTACTGGTTCCACCTGAAAACATTATGAACATAAAGTTTTCCCCCATATGCATTCTAGAAAATCTGTTGAATAATTTTGGTTCATCTGTTTTTAAAGAAAAAGTGTCAAGTGGAGACAAAGAACCAACATAAAAAATTTCAGCCAATACAGTTTAAACAAACAAAAAAAAAAGCAAGACAGGTGAGCAAGTGAAAACAGTATCTTTCAAATAAACAGCAACATTGGCAACAAAGCAGAGCATCTACAGTAGTAAAATACGCAGTGTGATTTTACCACAATAAATACGAAGCAAGCAGTTAAAATACAGAACTGAGAGATATGCAGGCATATGCTATAAATTAATTTCTGTTTTCTGAGGGTAGGGCCTTCTTTAACATAATCTTGGGGAAAGTATATTTATCAGCATGAAGAGGAACTGCTGCTAGAGATGTATAGCCTCTACCACTATTCAAAAATAAATTACAAATTCAAATTTGATGGTGTAAGTATGCACAGCTCCCTCCTTTTATTCACCGTGCAAGAGACAAAGCTGGACGTGCCTTTGAACATTGCTTTAGGATTTAAGAAGCATTGAAGTTAGCCATAAGTATCACTCATGCAATGGAACTAAAGTAAATATATGTTGATTGATAGGCTGCTATACATTTCCCCATCAGAGTCACCCTGCTTCAGTTAATGAGATTAACAAAAGACAGCAGTCAGAAATCAGATGCAGGGACAAGTCTCCACATAGCTCTGTTCTAACCGCAAGTCTAAGACTTTGTAGGTCAAGGTCTAAGGAATTGGAACTGCTAACAGCATGAACTGCAACTATGTGCTTTTGACATCATTAAATGTCAAAAAAAGGAATAAGAAAGAGACCAAACTCTTGTTTAAAAAAGACCTAAATTGTGGATTGAACCTGGCTGGCTGTCATTCAGACTATTACCATTCTGGTGTTATTTCAGTCACATTGACACAAAGCTAGTCAGAAAAGCTTCAGATATGAAGCATCCTTCATCTCCAACATTTTAAGTAGTACGGTATCCCTGCCCCCCACCAAGTGAAGGGCCTGGTTTGATAACAAAAAAACAATGAAACTGTCAGGTAATGGAGTCTTCCTTGTATGAAGCAAGAACCTCTACCTATTGCAGATGGAAATAAAGCTCTTGCCAAGTAAGATGGAGCAAGACTGATGAGAGAAGATAAACTTGCTGCTACTAACTTAATAAAAAAGAAATTCCTTTTAAACTGACAACTGATTATCTAACAAAGCAATTATCAATTGCCAAAATAAGCCCAACAGAAACTCAAATCAACATAAAACATATCCAAAACCTGAGCATCTCGTCATGTCCTGCATCCGGATTCCCTGCACTGGGCATCCTTGTGGTCATCTTTTCTCCTCTATCTAGGTAACAGCTGCTCAGCTGTGAACTCAATGCAGCTGCTGCATCCCACCACCACCGACAGCCTTTGAAGATGAGGATCCTTGTTTAATGCCTTCAAGCAAACTGTAAGAACTCCCTAATCCTCTTTCCCCCCCTCAAACCACAGTTTCAATCTAGCTTAATGAATTGTAAAGCCTTCTTCCACCAATTAAAACAAATTTACTTGTACATACACTTGATTAAGCAACTATTTAGCACTGGGAAATCATCTGCACTCTATAAAAGCAGACAGAAGTAAAATGTTTAATCAGAAATCCAGTACATGCTTATAGTATTTAAAAAGCATTTGCTGCACTTTATAAACTAAGCAGTTAAAAAAAAAAAGAGAGCTACTGAAGGGGGGTGGGGAAATTAAAACCCCCACAAAAATCCATCTACATTTAGAAAAAAACATCTCTCATCTCTCACATGCATCACACATGGATGCAGTTTAAAACAAGGCAATAGGGGCCACAGCTCGCCACTCACGTCCGTACCCACACCCACCTTGGCTGTGACTCCGGCTCCGCGAAGGGTCCGTGTAGAAAGTCAGCTGGGGATCAGTGTCCTCCACCCCCGAGTCCCTCTCAGGGTTGAGAAACGCTGAGCCGGCTGCAGGGGACACCAAGTGCGGTCACAGTGGGGCCAGTACCACACGACCCCAAGCAGCCACATCACCCCTTCAGGGCGAGCCTTGCCTTAGCTGTATTAAAAGCCACAGTTTGTTATACTAGGTTAAAATCAGATTACATACATAAATTTAAAATAGAAGAAAGATATTTCTCCACATTAAACAATTATTAACATAAAAGTTCAAACTTAACTCCTACGCAGTTTTAAAGTGGTTTGTGCTTATTTAAGCAATAGGAGGCTAAACTTGGCCGAGACACACAGTATTTCAGAATAAAGAGCAATTATTAATTATGAAGACATAATTCGACCATGGGGGCTCTGGCAGCAAAAGCAAGGCTAGCTCAGCTCTACGGATGCTCTATGCACGCCTCTCCCCCAGTGTCAAAACAGAACAAAAACCCCACAGTTTAACAAGCAGTTCTCAAAGATTTCAAACCACAATTTAAAATCAGTTAGCAAAATATATACTTGCAATGGAGTTATTTTGATGTGAATTACGGAGCATAAGAAAAATATTGAAGGAACAGATACTTAGGAAACATCAAAAATATCCAAGCTTCAAAGGATTATTTTTAGTGGTGAGATGCAATATACTTGTCCATTTTCTCCTAAGCACATCTGCTGACAGTCTAAATTAGGTCTGGAGGAAGTATTGGTTGGAGGTTGTGGGTTTTGCATAGAGGATTTCTGTTTAATGGGAAATGCAATCAAGACCACCAACCCTTTCCTGTAAAGGTGCTAATATAAAAATCACTCAACTTCTAGATTCTTTTATAAGGGTTAAGATTCAAACACCAAAAATGGTGACAGGCAGCATGATTAGTCTTTCAGGTCTTTTGCCTCTTTATCCCTGATGCAGATGGTAAACTGACACTATACAGCCTATACAAATAACAGCAACTGTTTTAATTTAGATAAGTAAATGACAAATAACATCACATAATCACATGCAAGCATCTCTCGGCATGAAAAATTAATGGCTTTGTCCTAAATAAGAAATTAAGAATAAACTTCAGTATACTCAACTGAAGTATTTCAGCAATTTGTACATTTTTTTCCACTAAACAGTTAGGCTTTCATGTAGATTAAAAGTTGTAACAAGCATACTGTAGCAAATAACGTTAGCAATTACAGCTAAAACTTGACATTAATTTAAACACAAGCTTGGTGCTAAGAAGCTACAGGTCAAACTTATTTCAAAAACTATCCCCATAGCAAGGAGGAAGGTTCAAATACCCAGTGTATCAGCTCCACAAGCACAATAAATTGGCAGACAACATTTCTCTGTAATGTTACAGTAAAACTCCCTTTAATGGAGTGAAACATCTGAAAAATACTAGCAAGCTAAAGGCTTCTCACAATTTCTTTAATGTTTCTTCTCAAAATGCAGAGAAATTAGCATGGTGTTAAACAGATACTTAGAAAGGCTTCCTTTGCTCACATTTATCACAAAAATGCAAACAATATTCAAAACAAATGTAAAATATTTAGAATTCTACAATATGACCCATAGCTTTAAAAGTTATTAAGTATTTAACCTACTAGATTTTTCAACAGGAAGCTAAAATTAAGTAAGCTTTCTGCATATGTTAACGTAACACTGAATGGCAAGCTATAATCTCATTTATTGCCCCCAGACATGATGGAAATTGTCAAAAAACCTAGTCCCAGGTGATTTTCTCACTACAGTTGTAAGGGAGATAGATTTTTTTGAACACGCACACACCCAAAACAGAAGAAAATTACTCATTCAAGAGATAACTTATAATTTATCAATACAAAACAGTTCTCCTTTCGCATAAGAAATCATTGTTTGTATAAGCACTCACAAATCTTTTCACTCTTGTAGTCTCTATTTTGAAATACTGTGAATTTCAGCTGTCTTTCTACATGCTCTCCTTCTCAACTTCTTAGACAAAAAGTTAGACTGGACTGCAGCCTTGTTATCGGCTTACAGTCGCATACAATTAAGTAGAAACACTGTATGTTGTTGTGAAGCAAATAAGATACTAGTTTTGCTTTTAGTTCTAAAAATGACCCTTTTTCTAGTTACTTTTCCTGTGGAAATTCTGCAATAACCTATGGAAGGCCTATCTCCTTCCCTTTTAATCAGTAAAAAACTCAGAACAACCCCACCTATCCCAAAGACAAAGGCTTCAAAATTAAACTGCACAACACATAATCTAATCTAAACCCTTCAAAACCAACACCACAACACAGATACAATGTCCGGCCTGGCTACGATCACAGGAAGCCCCTGTTATTCCAGAGTCCCCAGTTCTCCTAACATTGCCCATTTTCTTATCTGGCCACTGCCACAAACTCCAGAGCCCTCCTGTGAGCTGTCATCTTACTTCATATAGATCACCTGTTTTTGCACTGGCCTCACTGAGCAATCAGAACCCAATCAGTAGTTCAACCCAGACAGCAAGAGTTTGGTCTATTTTAGCAGTGGCAGCCATGGAAACCTTGCTAAAATCAATCAATCACTGCAATCACCTGCAACGCTGGTTAAACAGCAAAATGCCCAGACTACCTTTGTACACAAATCTTCCAAGGTTTTACCGACAGACTTAAAGGTAAGCACTAAATGCATGGCTTTATTGAGGGCAAAACAATTAATTGCAATTGCAATTAATAACAGAAACATTTTTACATTTTCCCCTCCTTGCTTAAATAGAGTACAGTTGTTAGAAAAGCAACATTTCTAGCCAATGCAGAGGAGAACAGCACTGGAATACTGGAGTTATGTCCTTCTGTGATTTAAGAGACACAATTATGTTAATCTGCCAAGGTCCTCCATTTATACATGGAGATAATATCGAGCTATTAGCAGTGTCACAAAACTTAAGAGATAAAAAGCATTACCTTTGATAGAAGTACCTTTACAGTTATGTTACAGAGCCATTAAAAAGCTAATAATGTTGAAATTATTGGAACATGGTGATCAACCACCCCTAGAAATATTCAGAATCCACAATACAAAATGAGACAGGATTTTGCAGAATGAAGGAACGTCATTAAAAAGCAAACATTTACAACACTTTTTAAAATTTTTGCAATTCTTGTAGTTTCTTTGTATAAACCAGCGTGCAGATGTTTTACTGTAGCTTCTCATGATAGCATTTACAGCTCATGCTGAAACGCTCTCATAAATTTTGCATTGAGCAAATAAAGTTAGGCACACAGAGAAGTTTATAGCCGAGGCAACTGTATGAGAATAAAAAATAAAATTTTACTTACTGGTAAAATCACTGTGTGGACATTGAAACACATTCTGATAATGGCAAGCTATGTGAAGATTTCTTATCTGCTCAGTTTCAAAAGATGATGAATACATTGTGCAGTGAAAGACGTTTCCTCTGATGGTTGTTTCTATGCACTTCCCAGGTGCTTTGTGACATAAAAGCACTTTCACAGATGAGGCACTGGTAGATTTCTTTTATCTGCTTGTGTGATTTTAAATGATTTTTCACAAAGTCCCACTCAGTCATGCGACAATAAACGCACGTAAAGCCACAATCCACATCATGACCCTTTTCATGGATTTTATGAGCATCTTTCGACTTCAGTGCTATGTTGCACACGTTGCAGAAATGCTGCGTTTGCTCAGAACCGTAGCTTTAAGGCACAAGCATCTTCCACAGGATGAGCTAACCCTTTACCATCACACCTAGCTTTCTTCTGATTTTTGTGATTTTTACACCTTGATTCAGCTTTAGTAGTTTTTATCTCCCCAGCTAGGGTCCGAGTTCTAACACTGGAAATGCGACAGAGGCCAGTACGCACAGACTGGGCTGCTTCTTCATCTTTGCTCTTGGAATATGAAAGAGAAGTTGGCACTGCAGAACAGGACTCCCCAAGCTGCAAATGAGCTGCTGCTTTCTCCAAACCTTGCTTCACAGGAGCGAGAGGCATGAGGATTACCGCTCTGACTGCTTGGGTTCACGTCACAACAGCGAGTACTCATTTTGAAGCCTCATCTGATACACAGATAATAAGAAATTTTTTGCAAGATTTTCTTCGTTTTCTTTATTTTCTT
The DNA here is from genome assembly GCF_000687185.1 of Egretta garzetta. Classification (NCBI taxonomy): domain Eukaryota; kingdom Metazoa; phylum Chordata; class Aves; order Pelecaniformes; family Ardeidae; genus Egretta; species Egretta garzetta. Next base: position 378,745 of record NW_009259976.1, read on the forward strand.
GGTTAGCTTCATCTCCCATGCTAGGCAACTCATTTTCATCTTGGTCCATCTTAGGACAGCTTGAAATTTCACATGCTGCATCTGTTTCATGCATATGAGCCAGGTGTGTCCTGATCTTACTTTTGATGCTGCTTGTGAACTGGCAGAGCTTGCGCCTGTTTACCTCCACCAGAAACATTTCCACCAGGCCGGCAATCTGGGCTTCAAAACCTTCAGGCACAGCAGCACACAACTGGGATGTTGCAATTTCCTCAAGGCGATGCAGGTTCACTGATGCAACACATTGGTATTTGTATTTAAATTAATTCATCTTCTGTAGTTGCTGGTAGGTAAGTCTACAAAAGACAACAAACAAACCAGTTAAAATCCACTTTGTGATTTCAAATGTCTTTTATCAAAAAATCACAATGAAATCTAGATTTAGATTCTAGTTGGGAGGGATGTCTGTAGGTCTTAAGACTATCTTTCAGATAGTCAGGAGCGAGGGTTTTGCCAGGAGAAAAATGATGCCATAAACGATTACTCAAATCTCTCGTGGAAATTAAAAAATGAACTGCAGGTTCACAATACCACGTCGTTTTTCGTGTTCAGTTTGCAACAGTTCCCGCTGCGAAAGAGGCGGTATTTAGGGTACGCCGGTGAGACACTTGCACCGCTAATACGCGGCGGCCTCCGGAACGCAACCCC
>NW_009259976.1:380738-386449 GCF_000687185.1 Egretta garzetta
CCTCCCCCGAGTCCCCGGCGCTCTCGCGTTGTAAAAAGTGCCTGTGCTGGTGGAAGCAAAAAGCGATTTGTTGCCGCCAGCCCCTCCTTCCAGCCCTCGAAATGACTGGCAACTCCCGGCTCCCGTTGGGAAGCGAAGATCGAGCTGCCGCCTCCCCGCCGGACCGGGGCTCCGCGGGTGTGCTTTCCTGGCACCCCGGTTAGCGTCCCGAGATGTAGGTTTGTCGACACTCACGAGCTCCCCAACGCTTTCTTCTCTGGAACTTTTGCCCGGAGTTGACAACCTAACGCTTACTTATTGCTCCTCTTCACTATACAGATACTTTAGCTGTATCAACAGCTTTCTGTATTTTTTTTTCCTGCCATAAAAGGTAGTGATTTGAGACTTTTTTTTTTTTTACTTATTGTTAATCGTGAGAATAGAAAATGGGTGAGGACACGCGGTGGATGTACATGCGAACCATGAGCACATGAAGAAGAGTGTTAGTATTGTATAGAGAAACATAACTAAGCATAATAAGGTAAAAACTGGCGATAGGAAGCCTGAACATAGGAAAAGATAGGTGAAATCCCTTTACAAATCTTCATGAACTTCCAATCGTTCTTCTCCTTGAATTCAAAAGTAAGAAAAAGTGTGGCTATAACAAGACCATGTCACAATTTCTGTTTAAAACCATTGGCACCTAAAGGTGTAGATAGCTATCTGTCCGCTTCATTGCCTTCTGAAATCATAAAAAGTTTCTCATCCGTGTCATTACACCTCTAAAGCATTTGCACGAAGTAAAAGTTGACCCATGTTTTGATGGACTTACTTGGAATAAACAGATTCCTGTACATCAAGAAACTCTGAGATATCTAATGCATATTAATGAAGTTAATAGTGATTTTATAGCTGAGATACAAATGCAAAGAAAGCTGGCCGTTGTGTTGGCAGTCTGTAGTGGCCTGAGACACTGGGGCTGTGGTGCTGTGTCTCACCCGGCGCCTCTGCGACCAGCTTGCTTTTACGGGATGTAAGGTGAGGTTATTACATAACATTAAAATACATACAGTAACAAAATAACGTCCTTATGGATTTCGGTATCACTTTCTGCTGTTATGAGAAAGAAGACTTACTTGGAGCAGCTTGAGTGGATGTGATTTTTGTTGTTCTGCAACGTTTTTATAATGTATTTTAAGACCATTAATGTGCCAGTCGGGGACTTATCCTCTATCTGACGAAAAGAAATCTTGAAAGATGCATAGTTCCCTTCAAGTTCTCTGTGTGACATTTCTCTGCCCTTTAGCCAACTTATGTCACTGACATACTTGCTCTGGATTGCAAATCCAAGTTGAAAAAGTTTTACATTTAATGCTTTTTCCTTCTTTTTTGTGTCTTTTGTGCCAAATGCAACACAGAGCAAAATAATTTTAAGGCAGTTTTTCCTCTTTCTGTCTGATATTCTGTTATCCTAATGGTGTGCAGCGTCAGGAGGAAGCAATTAAGAAAAACACCCTTCTTTTCATACGCTTTGAGTAAGCAGAAGTAGTGGGAAAGATGTAGAAGAAAAATGATACAGCATTCTGACTTAAGTCTCTGAATAGTGCATATTTTTAACTCAAACTATCCGCTCCCTTAGGGAATTCCTCAGAGCACTAAAGTGTTAATGGTTTTTGCCAATAATTTTAGTGTATGTTACAGAAAGGTCTGGATTATTTACTAGAACTTGCATTAACTCAAGCAGGAGAGAATCAGTAACTGTGTGCTATTGGAAGATCCTGTCCTTAATGAGGAAGGCACTAATTGAATTGGTAGTGAAGTGCCATCCTTTAGGTCTGGCTCAGAATACCTCTGATACATATATTCTGTCGGATCATTGATCATATTCTTCAGAAACAACTGTTGTGTGAAAGTAGGAGAGTTTGGAAAATAGCTCTACATTTGTCTGCATCCCCCCGCCGCTCCTTACTATCATCTTTAGGGAATTTCTTCTCAGTGAATGAGGCTTGGTATATGGAAAGAGCTATATTTAAGTTAGTGAAGTGTTAGCTGGTAAATTCCGAAACTCTAGTTTAGATGGGGTGAATTTGTAGAAAGGTGAACTCTGGCACCTGTAATATTTGGCAACAGATTGCAAAAGGCAAATATCCGTATTACCACAGACAGTAACTTAATTGGTGTTCTGAAGGAGGTCAGGAGATACTTGCCAAACACTGTAAAAAATCTGTTGGTAAGCCAGCCTCAGCTTCTAAGGAAGGTAATCTAAGGGAATGCATAACATCAGAACTGAACTTTATAATTTTTTAAGTTATTGAGTATGTTGTTTAAAGCGCTTGTTGCTGTGACTAGCTAACTGAAATTATTTTTTTTTAAAGAAGAAACACTGTACATTATTATTTTAATAATCTGCTGTAGACTTATTTTCTGCTTTTTTGGCCGATGGCATTTTGCAGGCCTAAAGATTACCGCTTTTTTCTTGGGAAGCTGATAGATTGCTGTGCATTATCATAAAGCTTTTCTGAAATTATGCTTCCTTAATTTACCTTGCTCCTCAATACTGCTCCCTGTACCGCATAAATAATGTAAATGCATGTAAGAACAGTTCTTGATTTTTTTAGCAGGTGTGTATACTGACAGAAGAAATAGCAGTTAAGAGAACCAGTTGACTCTGTGTGAGATGTTGCAAGATGATTTCATTGGGTGGTCAGCGTCATCCCTTGAAATAAGTTTTGATCTTTGCAGCACAACTGTGTTTTGCCATTTGAAAATACTTTTAAAAGGCGTAGTTTGGGTTAGGCATTGGAGTGGAGTAGCAAATAAGGTAGATGATGGACCGACAGGATCATTGAATCGGATGCATAAATATACTATTAACAGATACTGTCAGGATTGAACCTAAAAGCATAAGCATTGATTTCACCCACATATTTTGTTTTGTTAGTGCGTTTACTGTATATTCCTTCCTTAGTGTTTCTTTTTGCAGTCATAGCTGCCTGTTCATGAGGAAATGTATCTGCTGTTATAACTTCATTACATTAGTTGCGCATTTTTAGTTCTCCCAAAGGTAGGTAATTAAGTGCCACTTAGTTTCTGTCATAAAAGACTGTCAACTTAACACAAGATTAAGGACTGCAGTGAGTTGATAGTACTGATCTGTAGTTTTTATTTTTTGCAGGGTTGAAGATGCTGATGCATCTGAGAAAAGTGTAAATGAAGAAAATGGGGAAGTATCAGAGGCAGACCAACCTCAGAACAAGCACAGCCGACACAAAAAAAAGAAACACAAACACCGAAGTAAACACAAGAAACATAAACATTCTTCAGAAGAAGATAAGGACAAAAAACATAAACACAGACACAAACATAAGAAACATAAACGGAAAGAGGTAGCTGATACCTCTGACAAAGAAGATGGACCAGCTAAAAGAACTAAAATTGATTTTTTAGCTCCTCTGGAAGACTTGGAGAAACAAAGAGCATTATTGAAAGCTGAACTTGAAAACGAATTAATGGAAGGAAAAGTCCAGTCTGGGATGGGATTAATATTACAAGGTTATGAGTCAGGATCTGAAGAAGAGGGGGAGATTAATGAAAAAGTGCGAAATGGCACGAGACCTACAGCTAAGTCAAACACTAAGGGGAAATTAGAACCTGTGGACAATAAAACTAGTTCAAAGAAAGGAAGTAAGAGTGAATCAAAAGAAAGGACTAGGCACAGATCGGACAAAAAGAAAGGCAAGGTAGGAGTTGATGGAATCAAAGAGAAGACAACTAGAAGCAAGTCAAAAGAGAGGAGGAAATCCAAAAGCCCTTATAAGAGAAGTAGGTCTCAAGATCAGACAAGGAAATCTAGGTCTCCAATGCTTAAAAGGCGATCTCAGGAGAAAAACAGAAAGTCTAAATCTCCCCCAGAGGATAGAAATAAGGCTGATGACAAAAGCAAATCAAGAGATCGCAGGAAGTCTCCAGTTGTAAATGAAAACAAAAGCAGAGATCGTGGCAGAAAATCTAAATCTCCAACAGAACTGAGAAGCAAATCCAAAGACAGACGATCACGGTCCAAAGATAGAAAACCCAGGAGATCAGAGACTGACAAAGAAAAAAAGCCAATTAAATCTCCTTCTAAAGATGCTTCTTCAGGGAAAGAAAACAGGTCCCCTAGACGACCTGGCCGTAGCCCAAAAGGAAGAAGCTTATCTCCCAAACAGCGTGAAAAGTCAAGAAGAAGCAGATCCCCTCTCTTTAATGATCGTAGATCTAAACAGAGTAAATCCCCCTCTCGAACCCGGTCTCCGATTAGAAGAGTGAGGAGTAGATCTGCAGAAAGGAAGAGAAGAGAATCGGAAAGGAGGCGTCTGTCTTCTCCCAGGTAACCTAAAGATGTCACGAACCATCTCAAAAATGCATTACAGGATTAACTACCTTCTAGTTCAGTGTTTATCTCTGGGTTTTGGTGGTGTTTTTTTCTGAAAATAGCTATTAAAAAAGGTAATCGGATTGTGCATTACATTATGAGCTTACTTAGTATGTATTCATTTTTTAAAAATGCTCCCCCCCCCAGCTGTCAGACATGCAAATTCAGCTTTGGTTGTTAAAGTGCTAACTTATTTGCTGTTCACACCATTAGTGGGAACAAGTTTTGTAGCTCAGGTTCTCATTTTTGTCACTCAGTTGGATTCAGAATTTGGCTTCTACTTTGTTTCTTAGTTAATAGTTCTGTTGCTTTCAGGAGTTTCTGTGGAATGAGAGTCCACTCCACTCTTAAATATCAGTGTTGGCTTAAAGTGGGTAATTAACCCCTTTTTGCCCCTCAGAAAAGACCCTACTGATAGCATCAGCATGTGTGAATGTAAGCAAATCTTTTATTTCAAGATGTCCTCCTCGCAGTCATATTTTTTTCTTAAAAATATTTTGTATTTTTTGTTTGTTAGAGGTATGGTAGTGTTGCTTTATTATTGGTCTGTTGTTTATCATTACCATATTTTGCATACACTTAATGGAGAAAGACTGAAATCTTTTAAATGTATTTTTAGTCTTGACATTTTTTGAAAAGTCAGTTTAGCCTATGAAACAGTTACCTTGAAATTTAATATAAACCCTGAGACAATAATTACTAGCATCTCCTTCTCAGAAGCTGATAAGGCCTGGATGGTAGTTCCCAAGCAGACAACAGTGTAAGCATAAGCTTTTTTGGAAGTTAATTCATTAAACATAAGAAGTTCAGCAGCAGAAGAATTCAGCATTACTTTTGGATAATGAATAATTGAAAACTTTTTATCAGGGCGTTTAGTTTCACCCACTCTGAGAATTAAGAACAAAGAAGTATAAATTTAAAAACGTGTTTTGGAACTGCAAAGTTCTGGCTCAGTAAATAAGCTTAGCAATACTGGAGGTATGTTGGAGGATGGCCCCAGTGGTGCTAACCAGATGGAGCGGGTATTGTAAATGCTAGCAGTTTATCTGGCTGCTCTCTGGTGAACCAGGAAGGTATCTGCACAACCACTAAGTTTCTTTGACATAGCGTTTGAATTTTCTTCCGTAGCATTTTGCATCTTTCAGTTTTTCAACTGCGTTGCAGCCAGTTTGAATTCGTTGTCTAGACACTATTTCAAGTGATGCAAGTGTCTAGAATTTTTGCTGTCAAATTCATACTTCTGTAACACTGGTAGCAGCATGTAAGCAGGGGACTACTGAGAAATATTTTCTGCTGGAAATGTTTGCAAATCAGCAGG
>NW_009259976.1:386697-398749 GCF_000687185.1 Egretta garzetta
AGCAGGAATAATCTTTCTTTGTGGGACATCCTGAACTAACTCCAACTATGCTGGAGTTCTAACTACCTGTAATTACTCAGGTTGCCAGAGAATTTCAGGAGCTTTAATGAATAGTAATTTTATTTTTCATGTTTGTTTCTAGTGTTCTAATCATGTAAGATACTTCTCAAGTCTTCGACTGAAGTTACTCATTATGTGGTGTTACTATGAATTCTTAATCAGCTTCTACTTTTTATCTCATGCCTGTGATCCCTGAACTGATTTATTTTTTTTAACAGATATTTTGATTGGGTTTTGGCACTACAACCACTTTGTAAGCCAGGAAACCTGGAACTGTCAGTTCATCCTGTGACTTTTTTGTAATATTGTTCATGAGAACATAACATAAATTAAATGGGGGGAGGGGGGGAGCGGGCGGGCAGAGGGCAGTTTAAAGGGATCAGCCTGCACCAGCATTTGAGTCTACAGCAATTTCTTGTAGAAACTGCCACTACTTCCGCATGCTCTGCATACATTTTCCTTCTATTTCCTTACTATTTTGCAGTTCTGTATGCCTGGTCATTATACATAGCTAAGGTAACCAAAGCTGATAAAACAGTCTCAAACCAAAGAAAAATCCACTACAGGATGGGTGGGATTAATCTTTCAGATGCAAGAGATTTTGTTAATTGATGAGTGATAACACCTGAAATAATTCCCTCCTCACCTCACACCCTCCCTCCTCCTCCAAAAAAAGGAGGGGAATAAGAAAGAGAGAGGCAACATTTTCTTTGAACAATGGTGTGGAAGCCTCGTTAGAATAGTTGTTAAATATTTTTAACTTGTATCCTTCCCAATTTTTGATTAAGGTCTTACTGTTGTGGAATACAATTAAGCTTTTTAATGTAGTTGTCCCATCAAGGATTTTTTTTCCTGAATAATTGTGAATCTGACAAGAAAGACCAAATTTTGAATAGTATATAGTGTCAAATTTGAATTATTTTTTAGCTTGAGAAGGGTTAATTTACATATTAGTTAAGAAATTTAGTTTTCAGCTGCTGTATTAGAACGTGTGAAATGTTGAAGCTGTCTGTTTCTAGTGCCCAAATTGAAATAGACATTACAGTCATTGCTGTGGAGTAGTGTGGTCCTAAATTTCAATACTGTGTTGTAGAGTTGCTAAGCAAATTCTCAAGAATTAGTGTTTGGGTTTTATCTATTGTTTAAATACAGTTTCTGATAAATAGTGGCCTGATTTCATCTTTATGTAAGACTTAAACACAAGCTTTGTTTTAAAACCTCTCTTAGCTTTGTGGTAGTAATTAACAAGCTCCGTTTCCGGAGTTGTCCTGAACTAGACCTCTGTATGGGCAGATATTTCCCAAGATGGGGAGGCACACGCAGGAGGGGCAGCCAGCTCTGCAGCATACTTGTCCATCCCTCCCTCAGAAGCCCATCTGGTGGTCCCTCACCTGCAAGATTTTCAAGTGAGCTTTTAGAGGGGAATGGTGATTTTTGTTTTCGGCTTGTTCCTGATTTTACTGCCATTCTCTTCCTCTATTTTAAGAACACGGACCAGAGATGATATTTTGTCTAGACGTGAAAGATCAAAAGATGTTAGCCCACCCAGTAGATGGTCCCCATCCAGAAGAAGGTCTCGATCCCCCATTAGAAGGAGGTCTCGTTCACCCCTTCGACGTAGCCGATCTCCAAGAAGGCGGAGTAGGTCTCCTCGGAGGAGGTAAGGGTGAACTGCATTTTTTAATGTATTTTGTAAAATATTACTAAAAGAATGAAGATTGCTATCTTATGTGTAAAAAAATGCCGACAAAAAATGTATCATCTATGTATGCTAGCACAATTGCATTCATTTTGTCCTCCATGAATTCATTTGTTTTATTACTTGGAGTCGCTATATACCTTTATGTTTTATGAATAGGTTTTCCTCCTTTTCTTCAAAACACCAAACCAAACTAAACCCCCCCAAACCCCAACCCCCTCTCATTGTTACCAGGGATAGAGGCCGAAGAAGTAGATCTCGCCTTCGAAGGAGGTCCAGGTCACGTGGTGGCCATAGGCGTAGGAGCAGAAGCAAAGTTAAAGAAGACAAATTTAAAGGTAGTCTTTCTGAGGGCATGAAAGTTGAACAGGAGTCTTCATCAGATGAAAAGTAAGAATTTCTAACTTGCGCTGATTATCTAAAAATACAGATCCACTGATAGGGAGAATGAACTGACATTTACCTTTATGGTGTAGCTTTTTGGATTGTCACCTAAAACCTTAATCTGTTTTAGTCCTTGTGATCTTGTCAAATTACTGTTGGGATGATCTGCAAAACTTTGGAGTATGCAAGAAATACCAAGACCTGTTGGCTAGCGGGCAGACCTGAGGGGATGATGCGTTGTGCTGTTTCTGAAGTCAACGTGATCAGTGTCTTGTGAAAAAAAATTTGGTCTGTTTCCTCAAGCTTATTGCTTGAGGAAGAACCGTAACAGCTGAAAGGATTAATTGCTGTCTGCAAATTGTTTTTTTATTTGCTAAATACCTGCTTAATCCAATTGCACAAGAGTATGCATTCTTAATCAAATTATCAAAGAAGAATGATGCAAGAATGAAAACGAACACGGCTTTTTTTGTTGTTTTTTCTCTTTAAAAGCAGTTACTGTTAATTGTTCGCAGTTAAAAATTAAATACTCAAAGTCCCAGTGAGATACCAAAGATGAATTTTCTCTGTAAGGAGATGTAAATATACACGCTGGGATTTAATGCACCTTTGCCGGTTGAACAGCTAGTGTTTAATATAAAGTGTGTTTTCTACCCTTTCTATGGTGTGCATTTGGTAAAATTCAGTAGATAATCTTATGTTTATGATGTTTTATAAAAAGTAATTATATTTTTATAGTCTTGAAGACTTTGATTTAGAAGAGGAGGATGAGGAAGCAGAGATAAGACAAAGAAGATTACAGCGGCAGGCAATTGTTCAGGTACACGGTTGTATTATCATGTGGGTTACAGGAGCTGATTTTATGCTTTTTGTGTAAAACAGGCAATTGTTCAGGTACACGGTTGTATTATGTGCGTTACAGGAGCTGATTTTATGCTTTTTGTGTAAAATGTGATGAAGGAAGGCTCTTAGCCTATTACTATGTTGCAGTAGTAATTACTTTTACTATCTTTTTTCAATTAATTTATTGTAAATGTTAGTCTCAGTTAAACTTTACACTTCTGTTGCAACAGCATAGCTTTTAAGACTGAAGCAACTCTTCTGTGAGTTGTTTTTTGTGCTACAGTTCTCCGACAGTCCTATGACATGTTAAAAACATTCTTCAGTGACTTTAATCTGCAGGTTTTCTTCATAGCTGTATCATTGATATCATAGTGTCATTACAGCATTAAGTTACATATCAATTAACCTAACTGGTCAGTTTGTTTTAAGTAGAAGTTGTCCTTGTCTGTTTCCAAAACTTCATAGAGCCACTGTCATGGATTCCCTCTTCATGAAAGTAGATAATGTATTCAGTTACGCATGTGGGTTGCCATTGACTACTTATTCCTGGCAAGAAGGTAACAGTAGTGACAGGTAATATGTGATTGGGACTCCTGAAAGGGAGCTGTGGCCAAAGGGCATGTAATTCTACAGCACAAGTCAGGTATCTTATTTTAAAGTTGGGGTTTGGCACACAGTTAGAGCATAGTAAGCAAAACGCTGTAGTGTATTTACTTAATATTTAGTTATAAAAAATCACCAATTATGTGCTGCTTATTTTAAGCAACACTAAAAATATTGTTCGTCATTTGACTGTTATGCAAAGCCCATTGTAAAATCCTTCAGAACTGTGAGTGAACAAAACCACGTGAAGTAAATTATTTTTAAAGGTAGGTTACACCTTTGTTGTACCACAGGTAACACCTGTTGTTGGTCCATGCAGGAAGCAAATTCCAGAGCTTCCTTCCCTAAATGGGAAACCTCTGCTTGTATTACTGAATAGTTTGACCTTGATAATTGAGTGGTATCAGTGTTTATTCAGTTTGATTTTTAACTTTTGGGAGAGGAAGTGACATTTGTATAATTTCATACTGCTTGAGTTAAAAAAACTGTAAAGGTATTGTCTTGAACTTTTTTAATGCATCTAAAATTTTTCAACAAGAATGAATGAATAAAGAGGATTTCCAATTAAAATAAAAAAACCTGAATCTAAAACCTATTTTTCTGTACCATAACACTAATAAAAATGGAAAAGATTCTAGGATGTGAGATACAAGATCATTAATTTTTTTCCTTAAAGACTTTATTTCACTACTTGTGTGCCTGAATGGTTTCGTAATAAATCTATCGGTACTGACATTTTGTCACACACAACAAAACAGTTAATCTTCAATAAAAATCCCTTTTTACAGACAAGTAAAATCCCAGAGGACACACATGAATTTTCCAGTCGTCTTTTTATGGTCTGGGCTGTGGTGCTCTGTAGTAAAATGAGTTTTCAAAAGCTGTATCCTATTCTGCAAATAATCTGTTGCCATTAGAGACGTAGGTGATTGTGAAAGCCAAGTTTAAAGTTTAGCGCACAAACCGTTGGAGAATTGAGTATAAAAATGTTTGTGATTAACTGTGATGGTGAGATTAATAATTATAATTAAATTTCTTTTTAGAAATACAAAGGCCAGACAGAAGACAGTAATATATCTGTACCATCTGAACCAAGCAGTCCTCAAAGTAGTACGCGTAGTCGCTCAAATTCGCCAGATGACATCCTAGAAAGAGTAGCTGCTGATGTTAAGGAGTACGAACGGGAAAATGTGGACACATTTGAGGCATCAGTAAAAGCCAAGCACAACCTCATGACTGTTGAACAGAACAATGGTAAGAATCTGAAATCTCACTGTATAGTGCAGTTTATGAAAGCTCAGCTCTTAAGCAGAGCGTTTCAAAAGAGACATATTTCTTGGTTTCCTGACATACTTCCAGACTTGGAAGTAGATTGACTTTTTGGACACAATTTGAGAATGTTTCTGCAAATATTACAGTACTTAAAACATTAAAATAAAGCTTGTTCATTAAGGAGGATGTAAGGAATGGAACATGCTCTCTGTATTTCTAATAAATCGTAACACAATTCATGCTATAAATTTGGAAGAGTAAATAATGATGTCTGTCTTTATAGTTAGGAATCACCCTTTTTAACTTCCAAATTTTTCTTTTTGCTTATGCATATTGTTTTAGAAGCGTAATACAGTCCTAGTCTTTATTTTAGGGTGGGTTGGAAACCATGTTCCTTTTGTCCCTTTTTTTGGTCAAAGCCCCTGTGTTAGAAAAATATAGGTGGGTCTGTAGTAATTCAGAATAGTTAAGGCTTTTGAGAGTCATTGCTAGTAAGCCCATTTTGGTGGCCTAACTTCTTGCTGAAGAAATGGCTGTTTCCTTCTCTTCCTCCCTGCTCATCGTCTATTGTACAACAATACTGGAATGAAATATATCTTGATATAAAACCTGCCTTGGGCCTGCTGCGGCAAAAGGAATCATAGAATCATAGAATGTTTTGGGTTGGAAGGGACCCCTAGAGGTCATCTATTCCAACCCCCCTGCAGGAGCAGGGACACCGCTAACTAGATCAGGTTGCTCAGAGCCCCGTCCAACCTGGCCTTGTTGTTTTTTTTTTTAAACCACTTTATTCAAACCTGAGCACCTCAATATAAAACTAAACACTGGTGAACTGTCATTTTCCTTGCTAAATCCAGATTACTGCAAATTTAAAATCTGCACAAATAAGTTTCTGCTATCAGTTCAACATTTAAATAGACTAATTCATCTCTTCTGACACACTTGGTAGATTTCAAATAATGAAAATAACTAAAAGAATTAGTGCAATATACTGGACAGATCAAAATAAAATGTACTTTGGAAAACAAAGTTGCAAAGTTCATTACTGACAGACAGCAGTGCTTATGTTACAGATACAGGAGCATCATTTATTACTGTTCTAGCCGTAAAGGAAGGACTTAGCACCCCCTTTGATTAGAGAGGAAAAAAGTTAGCTTTACGTAACTGTACATTCTGTATACCTTTAAGCAACTCTTAAATATTACAGAAAGTATTAAACAAATGTAGACTACAATGCAGAGTACCTATTTACAGTACATCAATATCCAAATTTAAAATCAAGTTGGATGTACATAATCTTTAGTGCACTGTTTTTTTCCTTAAGGGAACATGGAGCATCTCCCAGTGCTGTAATATTGAAAATCTGTGGGGGTGTTGGGGGATTGGTTTGGGGGGTTTTTTTGGTCTCTTGGAAGTGGATTACTGTACATCTTCCAAGTAGTCAAAGGTGTGACGAGTTGCTGTCTGGACGTACTTGAGCTAGTTGTAACTACTTCAGTTTCTCTTTACAGTTTAATTGCCACAGCATGCTGTTTAACAAGGGCTGTGAAACCTGCCCAACCCCTCAGGAAATGGCTGGACAGTTAGCTTGTATGTCATGCCATGCGCGAGGTGTATCCTTGCGGGCTAAATACGTGGTGTTCTGGTGGATGCTCCTCTTTCAAGTAATAAAGCTGCATCTCTCTGGGACTGGTGTACTGCTCTGTAGTTTGTCCTGGTGTTCCCTTGAGCGCTGTGTTTTCAGGTAGTTCTCCTGCAGCGCAGGTGGAAAGAACTACCTAAGATGACGAAGTCTAAACTTCTGGTATGCAAATAGTGTGTACACACTTTCCCTTTATTTGCATACCAGAAGTTTAGACTTAAGTCTTCTCATGTGTAACAGACAATATCTTTTTCCTTTTTTGTCAGAGGCATGTACTGCTTTCTAATTTTGTCCACTAAAGTACATGAAAATATAACTGTTAACGACGTAGACATTTTTAAGATAGGAAAAAGGCTTGTTTTTAAACACAGATCAGTTACACTCAAATCTGGGAATTTTCCTATATTAGTAAGATTCTGGGTTGGAGGTGGCTATAACAACAGATGGAAGCAGTGGATCATCTCACTTTGTAAGAGCCATTTTTTATTTATATCCTGACCTTGTATAGAGGCAGGATCGTAAGTTGCTAAGGAACTAGTTAATAACTCATTGTAGTCCAGTGCAAATGCGAGTAACTGGAACTAAAAAGAAAATTTGAGGAAGCTGCTGGAAGGGTCTATATCTTGAAACAATGGTGTCACCCATCTCCCCATAGTGTCAGGTGAGAGGTCTATACCTTGCAATAACAGTGTCAGTGTGATGGATGAGAGTTTTTGATGCTGTCAGAAGATTTCAGTCTCGTTATTTTGTATAAAAGTGGTTGGCTGTATTCATCATGAGACCTGAAGCATTTGAGGTTAACTGTTTATTTTTCTGCATTGCTTAATACCCTAAAGGGAGTGTCTGTGATTTACCGCGGTCATGAAGGTGTGCTACCTTAATGTGTGTTATGAAACAGTTTGAAGTTTACTTGCTTTCACTAACATGTACTTAATTTATATTTCTTTGCTTTTATCTTATCAACCAAGTAAAATGTCTTGGGGACTTTAAAGATGATTAAAAGGTGAGAAAGGGATAATTTTGCCCACATTAAAAATGTTTCTCTTAAACAATAGTAACATTGTCTTTGACTAAAAGCTACACATGAGGCCCTTTTTGACAGGGTTGAAGAAAACATTTTCCAAAGAAACAATTTATGGGCTTTACAACTTGTTTATTTTTTTAGTAAAACACCTTGTGATTAGCAGAAAGGCCTGAACTTGTATATTGAAAACATGTCTGTATTTTTGTTATATATACACACAGTCATTTTCTGGTTTTTTTATACATATATATATATAGTCATTGTCTGTAGGGATCATGTAAGTATGTATTTTTTGCTTTCTGCTGTGTGAATTATTTGACAGCTCTTATGCTTAATTTTTCAAGGAGGTGTAAATTCGTGAGTGCTTTGAAGAACTTATCCAATCTGAGTTTTGTATTTCTAGAATGTAAAATTTGCTAGAAACGTTGATAGAGCTACCCATTTGCTAACATACTGATCTTAGATTATGTTGTAAAGATACCAAGTCACAAATTATATTGGTAACAGATTTATTAGTTTGTAATCTTTTTCCTGTTGAGTAATCTAAATTTCATTTTAAGGTTCAGCTCAGAAGAAACTTCTAGCTCCTGATATGTTCACAGAATCAGATGATATGTTCGCTGCATACTTTGATGTAGGTAATTCTTGGAGATGAAATACATGCTTTTTTTTGCTTGATTTTTGCTAGAGAGTTACTGTCATTTGAGGTTTGTGGGAACTTTGATTTGTAAAAGTATGTGTACACCAAGTGGATAGTATGTTCTGAATCTTTTGATCAGCCAAGGCAGACTAGTTCTCAATTAATTTTTTGGTGAAATTAGGGAATTCACCTGTTGTTTGATTAGGGCCTATAATGGCACACAGTTTGTAAGTTACGCTTTATGTTAGTGTTACTATGTTGCACTGTTCTAAATGTGTGCTTTTTTCAGGGGTTCATGTTAGTTAAAAGTGTCTGTGTAAGATATTTTGCTAATGATGCTGTGTTGGACTAATGTGGTTTGTTTGGGGGGGAAGGGTTTTTGGTGGGGTTTGGGGTTTTTTTTTGAAGAAGAGGTGCATTTCCTGTTTTTACTTTTGTACTATCCCAGCAGCTTTTCTCTAAATGGGCTGAAGTGGCCTGCAAATCTCGGCAGTCCAGTGACTAGTTCTGAGACTTTATTTGCTGTTCTCTGTAAATCTGCCTCGTTGTTGCTGATGCACAACACTGAGGAATAAGTCAAGACAACAACTTTCTTCTGAACTTAGAAATTCTTCAGTTAATTTTGGTTTATGGCGGACATAATCTCTTAGTTCTGACAGAAGCATTGGTGACAAGAGGTTGCCATGGTGTCACTCTAGTAACACTGGTAATAATAATAAAATAAATCAGAACCCCTTTGACCTGGAAAAAGATAAATACTTGGGGGGGGGATGGGGGGACTTTAAAAATTTGAAAGTTACACATAGGGATTTCAATGGCTTGTAAGTGAGCAGTTCCCCCCTTCCAGAAACTGTTGTTCAATTGCAGATATTCTTTACTACTCATAGATTTGAATTTGTGATAATATATTGCCAAATCTGTTAAGAGATGTCAACAGCAATTGTAGTAATTTATGATCGTAAGTATAATAGTATGAAATCTGTGAAGTGGCATTGAACAGAAATTCAAGGCTTTTAAACAGTTACATTTTCCCCACAAATTGCTAAACTTTTTTACTACAAACATACTGTAAGTAAAAAGTCTTATTCAGGTGGTCCAAAATGTGCATTCTAACATGACTTGTGGGTATTAATTGAATTTTTGCCCATTTATGTTTATTAATAGTTCTGTTGGTTGTTCCCATCCTCTTCCCTTGCACTAGTCTTTAGGTACTGGTATGTAAATAGCATTTTGCATTCAGTAGTTTCTCCTACAAGATAAGCATGTTCGTACTGTGGAGAGGAACAGTGTTTTGGTAGGAAAAAGGGGCTTTTGGTAAGGAAACATTAAGGAAAAACATAAAGCACACAAGCAAAGCTGTTACTTTTTCTTTCAGAGTGCTCGTCTAAGGGCTGCTGGGTTTGGAAAAGACTTCAAAGAGAACCCCAATCTCAGGGATAACTGGACTGATGCAGAAGGCTATTACCGTAAGTTGTGTTTGTTGATTTGCAAGGACAACTAGAATGAGGGTGCTAAAAGGAAAAGATCCTCACATAAAGAAGTACTGAAGCGTTATTCTAACATGAATGTACCACAGTGCCTTCGCTGTGTGTGTAAAGTAATGGATGAAACGAGCGTGCAGGTATTAACCTCAGTTATGAAAAGACTCCAGACTTACAGAATCACAGTTTGTTCCCCATGATTTCCACAAAGCTAGGTGATACAAAATGTTGTACACTGGGAAAGTAAGCGTTTATACCCTTTATCCTGTTTCTCTGAGTTACACAGAATGGTTTATTTTTCATAAAAAGTTTCATTACGTATGTCACTCATAACTCTTTAAATTGCTTGATTTTATCCTTCAGGTGTTAATATAGGTGAAGTTCTAGATAAACGTTACAATGTCTATGGTTACACTGGTCAGGGAGTCTTCAGTAACGTAGTGCGAGCCAGGGACATGGCAAGAGCAAACCAAGAAGTAGCGGTTAAAATCATCAGGAACAATGAACTTATGTAAGTATTGCTTTTGTTTAATAATAGTAAAGCATATGGAACAGTTGGAAGTTTTTCATGATGTGATTTGAATCTCCCTTTGTTTCAAGTGAAGTAACAGATTACAGCTGTGATTCCTGCCTTTTCTGCTAATATGAGCCAGATAATGGGAAGCGCTTGAGGACTATGTATCCACACTTCTTTACAGCTATCACAGGAGAAGGGTACTTGCATTTTCATCAGGCACTTTCTCATTTGCAAAACTGCAGGGAACACTGGTATCAAGAAGCAAGGTTGCAGTTAATTATGAGTCCTGCCCAGCCCTAAAAACTTTCGAGATGGGAGTCCTGGACTGTAAAAAATTTTGGTTTGATGGACCAAATTGACTTGGCATGCAATGGGTTGGATCCTAATTGGTCATCTGCAACTTACAAAAAGACCTCCGTGCATTAATTAATTATTTTTGTGTGCTCCCTATGTGTTTGCATGTACCTAAGATATATAAAAAGGGATGAGACTCTCCCTATTGAAGTAAAAAAAGTCACGGTCTTTCAGAATGAGTGAACATTAACAAGTATGATATAGTAAACTACGGTATGTGCAAACTTGTCTATAATGCTCATTTTCAGTATCTGCTGCAGTATTTCTACAGTCACGTATTATGTCCTCTTCCATTAAAGACACCTTAAATGAAAATCTCTTCCATCTATTTTACCTTGGAAGTTTTAAAATTTGTCTTGCTGTGTGTATAACTGGGTTATTTTGAGCTATATGAATAGGTATCTAGAAAAGTTTTTTGGGTTTTGGTGGGTTTTTTTGTTTTTTTGTTTTTTGTAATAGTGTATGTGGTTAAGTACTTCTTTTTTTTTTTAAAGTAAACTTCTCAAGTGAGTGTTGTTTGAAACTGAAGTGTTCCATTACAGGAGAAAATCTAATTTTAGCTTTATATGCAAAGGGGAGGGAGGAGGAAGGGATAAGTGGGTTACAAAAACGCAGTGAAGACCGAAGAATTAAATAAACTTACTCAGTGTGTAGACACTGACAAGAAACCACTGTTGTGATTTTTTTTTTTTTTTTTTGAAGCCATGGTGCATTAAGTAATGACAAGACACTTCGTATTTCCTGATAATTATAACCGTGCAAGTGAATGTTTAGATTTTTAAAAAGTATTAGAATTTCACTGATTTTGTTTTCTAATGATATTTCTTTGTTTATAGGCAAAAAACTGGCCTAAAAGAACTGGAATTTTTGAAGAAGCTCAATGATGCAGATCCTGATGACAAGTTTCATTGTCTACGGTTGTTCAGGCATTTCTACCACAAACAACATCTCTGTTTGGTATTTGAGCCACTCAGGTAAGATGACAAATGTTAGGGGTTCTCTGTAGAAAGTAAAGTACCATTGAATGATCTTTACCTTTTGGTTTTGGCTGTTGTTTTGATACCTTGTTCTATAGCCCAGATTCAAGAATGCAAGGAACTTTAAAAAAAAAAAAAAAAAATTTACCTGGAGACACAAATCCACAGACAACTGAACTATTTCTGATTACTTAAAGTATCATTGTGAACTTTCTACCTGGACAATATTTGAAACAAAATAATGTATTAGTAAAGATGGCTCATCTCGCCAGTGCTGCTCTTAATGATCTAGAATGTGTGTGTGCCACAATATTTTTATTAGGTTTTGTAATTCTGTATTTTAAGGGTTTGGATTAAGAATGCATTCCCAGAGAGGTTCAGCAAATGCTATATATTCTGTGACGAGTACATACATAACCAGTCTAAGGAAGAAAAAATGGTTACGTTGCTTTCTTTGCAAGCTTGCTTTTTCTTTAATTAAGCTTTTGACAGGATGATTGTAGACACTGTTTTATGATAGATCTGGATATATTTATTCTCTTATTTCCCATTCCTG
>NW_009259976.1:398759-451731 GCF_000687185.1 Egretta garzetta
AGAGACATTAGTTTATCCTGGGTTTTATATCCTGGGTTTTCTGTGTATGTCATGTTTTAATTTTTGCCATATTTGATGTGAAGATAAGTTTTCTGCTGAAGCTATGGAAATTTTATGAAATTGCTATTATATTTTCATTAATAAGCCATACAACAAATTATTTTCTTGTGCTGCACTATCTTTTTATAACACATTTGTACATTATTTATATGCAGTGATGGTTTTGTCCTGGAATTGCCGTATTTTTATCTGCTGTTTAAATCATCAAAAAATCACCTCCTTGAACTTGTTTCTTTTGTGTACTTCTTTTTTTTATTTATTTCTTCAGAAAACAAATACAAAGGCAGCACAGTTGTTAAGAAAATGCTGTTCATGTGCAAATAAATCCTCTCAAGTTAATCTTGACTAAAAATGTGTTCTGAACTAAGTAAGTCCAGTCTAGTAAGTAATTATACAGTATAGGATAGATCTGATTGACCAGCATTTTTGTTTCATTGCTGTAGCTAACAGCAATATGTGTGTTAGGTTGAAAGCTGCTTTTCTCCAAAAATGTCTAAAGCTAACTGGTTTCTTCAAGTTTGTCTTACAGTTTAGGAGGCCACTATATTTATCTTTATTAAGCCCTTTTCTACTCTTTCTCTCTCCCTTTCTTTTAATAGTATGAACTTACGAGAGGTGTTGAAAAAGTATGGGAAAGATGTTGGACTCCATATTAAAGCTGTGCGTTCCTACAGCCAGCAGTTGTTCCTGGCTTTAAAACTTCTTAAAAGATGCAATATCCTACATGCAGATATTAAACCAGATAATATTTTGGTAAGTAATAAATAATTGAAATTTATTTTTCACAGTCTGTAGTGTAAAATTAAGTATTTGAAATCAATATTATTCTGTTAATTTAGGTGAAGTCAAAATTCACTTTAACTGAAAATGTCAAGCAGTCATGTTTTGATATAAAATGCTATTGTGGTATAAATAGTAAGAAATATAATACAGCATCTAAATAAAATCTTGTATCTAGTACAATCTTTCTCAAACAAACCTGCATCCACTCGTATCATTTTAGAAAGCCGGTCTTCCAAAGCAAGGCAGTATTCTTTCCTGGGAGAAGCCTCAGGACTTTTTCCATTAGTAGTTGAAACATGTTCTTGCTTTCTGCAAAATGGAAGTAGGTTGTTCGCGCCTGGATGGAGATGCCGTTTATGTGAACGAGATAATAGGGAAAAGTCCTTAATGCCTTTTTTTTTTCCCCCTTTTCTCTTGCTATTAAATGTTCTGGTTAGCAGAGAGTGAGAGCTACATCCGAGGAATCAAGCATGTTTCCTTTGGTTTTCTCGGTGGCCATCCCTGAGTCAAAATCGGGGTTTTTATTTTACTTAAAATGTTCTCTTCTTGCCATCACAGCAGTAAAATTTACTATGTAAGCATGAGATATGCGAATAATATGCTGATTTATGAGTGATAGTCTGGATAGTGGATTTGGAAGTCTAAACTGATACAATTTCAGTATCTGGAATGAAATCCAGGTCCACCAAGGATATTTTGGTAAGGGAAAAGTACATGAAACTGACTTTTTTGTATTTTGTAGGATCTGAAGACATTAACTGTCACTGTAAGAAGGTTATATGGTTTCCTTAGAATGCAGAGAGGAAGGCTTGAAATACAAGAACAACTTCTAATTTAAAGGCTGAATGTTTTTCTTATCTCTGACTTAAATGTGTTGTTACTTTCACAGCACTATTGGTAATTCTGTCTACAAATAGTGCTAATGGATATCTATGTTTAAATTTCAGGTGAATGAGTCTAAAACGATATTAAAGCTTTGCGATTTTGGATCAGCTTCACATGTTGCAGATAATGACATCACACCGTATCTAGTTAGTCGATTTTATCGAGCTCCAGAAATCAGTAAGTACATTTGGATTGGCTACACATATCTTAAGCAGTAGCAGGATATACTGATACTAGTAAATGAGAATTTGACTGGAATTTACTCTCTGTTTGGTCTTAGCAAAACATCACACTGGAAATATGATGGCAGTCAAAAATTCAGGCTTTGAAAGCATGCTTGTGTGATTCTTCATGTATGTTGGTGGTCAGCTCAGTGAGGACAGGGAGAAAGCACTCTGGTTGTAGTTATGTTTTAATGTAGAGGTATTGTTCTGACTTCTTGTTTTTTACTAATTTAATTCATGCTGATAACTTTGGGTGTTAGGTAAAAGCCTCCTGTTCTAAAATAGGGATATGGTAAAAGTTAAAAAGGTTTGCATCCTTCTTTTATGGTGACTTCTTATTCCTAAGAGGAGGAGCACCAATACAGTTTACAAGTCAGAAGTTTTACATCTGTCTGGTTTTGTGATATAATGTCATTTAAGGCTGCCCTCATGGAATTAATGGGAATTGCTCTGTTTCAGTTATAGGAAAAATCTATGACTATGGTATAGATATGTGGTCTGTAGGCTGCACATTATATGAACTTTATACAGGAAAAATACTCTTTCCTGGCAAAACCAATAACCATATGTTGAAACTAGCCATGGATCTCAAAGGAAAGATGCCAAACAAGGTAAGAAAAATAAGTATATGATGTTTAATTAATACCTGAAACTGCTGTAATGATCAGTAGAACATACTTTCTTTTTTCTCCCTGAATTCTGTTTCTTATCATATACATCTTCTCTTAACAGCAAGTAAATATCAGACATCGCTCTGACTGTATAATTTATATTGATTTAAAATCTTAAGAAGTGAAAGTATACAGCTTCTTTTTCATAGACTAAGTATAAAGTGAAAGCAGAAACCTTCTAAGCACTGACCAGAAAAAAAATACGTAAGTCAATGGAAGATACTGTGTCCTTTTTCAACTGGTTGAACTGTAATTTTTTTATTCAATCTAGACATTTCTTACTGTCCTTTTGATGTATTTTTCATTAGCATTAAATTATTCATGTTGCAGTAAATTAGTAGACATCGATGCTAACTGTGGAATTTGTAAGACACAGAGAACTTGCCTGAAATTCTTGCCTCTCCCTCGTTTTTCAGATGATTCGAAAAGGTGTGTTCAAAGATCAGCACTTTGATCAAAATCTCAACTTTATGTATATAGAAGTAGATAAAGTGACAGAAAGGGTAAGTCCTTAATGTCTTGACTAACCTATTACTTTTCTCCAAGCTTTCCTACTGTTAATGGTCTTTCAAACGTATCTTGACATCTTAACTAAAAATAAGATTTTATAAACTATTAGAATGACCTTTTGCATCAGTATGGATGGGTTCCATAGTTACAAACCGGCAACAGATTTATTTTTTTTTTTTTTCCCCCTATGATTTAGGAAAGCGTTTAAGAGAAATGTTAAGTTTTAATCTTGGTAGGTATACAGGGTTTCTCCACCTAATCTATCCATAAATCAATAATAAATTCTGCCTTCATTTTAGAGAAGGATGTCCAACTTCAGTATGATGTGCTTATGGTGTAGGAGGTCGCTATTACTTTCAGTATCATTTTAACATGGTATATTTATCAAGAATCACAGAATTAGTGGTCAGATATGGGAACTTTTTTCCACGTGGAATTTTGATGTTCTCGGTGAACTGGGATGTTAGGCTCACATATGCACCCGCTGTTGGCAAAAGATGCAGCCTGGCCCACCCCTGGCAGCATTATTTCCACTCTTTTCCTTTCCCACATGAGGATTTATGAGGCCATATGATGACGAAGGGTATTGCTGATCAGATAGGAGAGAACCCTGTGGAAAAGTTGCTGCTGA
Source organism: Egretta garzetta (assembly GCF_000687185.1). Taxonomy (NCBI): domain Eukaryota; kingdom Metazoa; phylum Chordata; class Aves; order Pelecaniformes; family Ardeidae; genus Egretta; species Egretta garzetta. The sequence continues at coordinate 402,524 of NW_009259976.1, forward strand.
AGCTCTGTAAAAGGGGTTGGGGTTCTGTGCATTGCTTCTGTTCTACAAGGTTGCCATTTTGTATTTGTAGGAGAAAGTTACTGTTATGAGCACCATTAATCCAACCAAGGACCTATTAGCAGACTTGATTGGGTGCCAACGACTCCCTGAAGACCAGCGTAAAAAAGTGCACCAGCTAAAGGACTTGTTGGACCAGATTCTAATGTTAGACCCAGCTAAACGGATTAGCATCAACCAGGCTCTGCAGCACGCCTTCATCCAGGAAAAAATTTAAACCAGATGAAGAAGTTCAAAGGGTTTGAGTAATTAAGATACAAAGACTGAAGAAATTTCACAGCAGTTATTAATGTATATAAACATAAATATTTCCCCTGCAAAGTTGAGGAAGAAATGATACGTTTGAATTAACATCAAGGCTGATATTTCTTTTAGAAATGTTAGAGTAATTCTGTTTTGTGTCTTATGTGAAAATTTTCACTGTAGAACTGGTTTAATTGCCAAGACTGCACAGAAGTACAATGCTAATGTATATGGTTGCAGTTCGTATATATTATAAAAAGACAAAAGCATCTGTTATAAAAAAAAAAAAGAAAGAAAAAAAAAAAAAAGAGCAGTAATACTGGGTGGTTGATTTGTTTTTAGCAGACTTGGCTTCATTTTTGTCTTTAAAAAATGGCCAGCATAAATGCTGTTTATATTCACATTTTCCTAGGTGTGTGTGTGCAGGCCACAGCAGCATGCCCTTGGTGTAGTCAGTGCCGAAGGGGGTCTGTTCCTTCTTGAGCCTGCCCGCAGGGATGGTCTCCTCTTTTAAAGCAGGTTGTGTACAACTTTCAGTACACTGAAGGTAAGCTAACCCATCAACATCACCGGTGTTTAAGCTGTTATTTTACTGGAACAACTGACAAATGAGAGACAATAGCGTTGTGGCAGAGTTCCCTGCATGTTTGATAAATGATCTTGTTTTATTTTCTGGCATTGCAACCGTGGCATAGTTACAGCTTCTGTTCTGTTCATCACATTTAAAATTTTGAGAGTGCGCACTTGATGGATAGAGCGCCTTCAGTGTACTGTTTCTTATTACTTTAATTTTTTTAATCAACTTGCTATAGACTTTGTATACATTTTGTTAAATACAGTTCACTATGACATAGAACCGATACTTACAGAAGAGTTTTCATTTAGTAATTACGTAAGTTGGGATCTCATTCGAAAGACCTTATATCTAAAGGATAGATAGACAACGTAATGAAATTTTTAACTATTTGTATGTCATTTTGAAAGTGTACTGCTTTATGCTAAAAGTGTTTCATTTGTTCATTGTTTTCATTATTTGTGATCATGTTGTCTTTCAATACAGGCATAAACCTTCCACTCTTGAACAAAGCAGCTGCTTTTTAAAAGCGGTAATTGCTTCTTTACCTTTTATTTCTTTTGTAAATGAAGCTTTTCTTTAAGAAATGTGACTTTAAAGTGTTGTCTCTTGCATAAAACAGTTGACACTTACTTATTGTAAAGTGAAGATTGTTCTGCTGCATGTAAAGTGGACCATGCAGATTTCTGTATGTTTTCAGTATGCATCATTAGATAATAAAGTCTTTTGTGAACAAGGCATTTGTAGCCATTTTTAAAAGAATCTGTCTTCAGTGATGGTAAATCAGGTAATTTGTAAGAACCACCCCTGCATTTCCTATTAATCATTTAGTTAAAGGGATTATTAAACCTTATGATCTCTGGGAGAGCTATAGGCTATGTTAATTAGATATATAATTGTCACTGCTAAAACAAAGCCAAAAGCCCTACAGATAATGTCTGTCTGCTTTCGTTGTAATGAAATTATTCCTGTAGGACGTGGGATTAAATTCAGGCTTTAACTAATGTTTGTGCTGTTTTTCTCACTTTTCCTTTTGATGGTGCTGAAAGAGAAAAAGGAAAGCGAGTCACAGGCCACTCAACGCCTACTCCATGGGTCTGATTTGCTGAGACACCAACTTCACCTTCCTAACAAGGTTATTTCTGACAGCATGTGTAGATAAACATTTAGCAACAAGTTAAAACAGCTTGAAACATTTGAGTTGGTTATACAGCGTGAGGAAACCAGAATGAAACTTTTCAGGTCCATACTGCTGTTTTAGTGTTCTCTCTGGCAATATTAAGACGTTCATCTTTTCATTTTTATTAATATATTCTGAAAAGCTGTGAAAACCCCGCTGGTTTCACGTACTTTATAATACTTCTTTGAACTAAGAAGGGTTTTTGTATCCATCTAGGTACATAATGGCAACAGTCATGCACTCTTAGTGCACTCAAGAATGGAAAAATGACACAAAGCAGTCATTCTGCTGGTGGGGAATACCCCACCGAGGAGATGTAATGAACTAACTACGAAAGCAAGCAGGAGATGGGTGGTTTTGTATGCCTATTTGGAACCTTCAACCTGTCTCTTCTCAATTTATATCGTAAAATCCTTAATAAAAATAATCTCTCCTTATTTCCACATATTAAGGTATCTTGTTTGTACAGGAAATTTTAAAAAAATTAGCTTTCACGTTTAATGAAAAACTAGTTGCTTGCTAGTTAAATACAGAAAGTAGCTTGCACTTTTACAACATAGGCAGCGCTCCTGAGGGCAATTTTACACAGATGTAGTAATAGCTTATTCTTTCTGTTGCTTTGTACTTTATTCTTAAAATAGGAATATAAAACAATGAAATCAGTTGGTGATACAGAAACAGAGCAGTAGGAAAGATGCCCCTTAATGCCTACAGAACTGTTTTAAGCTATTCTGGAGAAGCATAAAGTTGCTCGTTTACTTGTTCTTTGTGTTCTAGGTGCAGATCAAAAGAAGATGATGGCTACCAGAAGACATGAACAAAGGTTTCTGTCCTATAAAAGATACGAAAAATACTCTTCGTGTAGCTCTGTCTTAATCTTTTGGTTTCCAGCATTCCCATTTAGAATTGATTAACGCTGCTGCAGTACTGATAATTCCCAAAACATACCCACTGTATTAGAATGTGTTGCGTAGATGTGTGTGTTTCATTTCTGGTTGAAAAGGTTTTTTTATTGTGATTAAACGTAGGTAGATGAGCATTACTGTTTAAATGTCGTTTTCTTAAACTGGTAGGACAATCAGTACAAAACCTATGAAACTTAGGAAAAAATGTGCCATAAATTTCATTAAAATACATGTGCTTTAACTAGTAAATATTTAAGCAGACAATGCTTTTTTTTTTTTTTCTTTGAGTTCAAAAAAAAACAGCAGGTTCATTATTTATTTTAATTCTGTCAGACTTTATTGTTGATACAGAGACTAGCTGACAGGGATTATTCAAGACAAGCGGATTTTGGTCCTCCATCCCCTATCAGCTTCAGCGGGTTCTTCTTGTTGGCAACAGCAGAAAAACTTTAGTTCTGGCTTCAAAAGCCTTTGGGAATTGAGGACTTTTGGATGCTGTTAAGGAACCTCTCCAGTTTTAGGCAATACCTGTCCCAATAGCCTGTGGTCTCTGAGGAGAGCAGAGCAGCTGCCATCAGCTGAATTCCAGCGGTTGCAGCTTGGTGCAGACAGAACAGCTGCGCAACAAAGTTTCTGTTGAACTATTTCTCAGCTGATCTAAGAGGGTGGATAATTTATCTTAGTACGTGTACATTTTATCCTATACATGGAGATGTAGTTTGCATCTTCGCCTGAGGTCCTACATACAGAAAGTTTGGCTAAATCTACTGTGCTAATTTCCGTTTCCTTCTCCCTCCTGGTGACAAGGAGCTTCACATGTAACTTTTTCTGTTTGCCAGGCATTCAGAAAAAAACAGCTACCAGCCCTATGCAGTTAGAATGTTTTTATTACCTTGGTGTATACCTACTTTAATTTAAAAATTAAATTTTAATTTAAGAGTTTTTGATAGTATGCAATGATTCCTTTAAAACATCTTAATAATACTTTATCTCTATACATAGGGTAAGTGGCATTAAACCTCTGAAGAACCTTTATGTGTATATTGACCTGTACACAGAAGGCAGACCAGTCTGTGATACTACTGGAGATAGAACGATCTTCTACAGTATGTGTAAAATTGTGACTCGGGTGGAAGATGTTGGGAAGTGGCAATTGCTTGAAATTAATAAAGTACGCTTAAAACTTAACTTGCATCCTGTCTTATGTAGTGTTTACAAATGTCACATTGTGAAGCTGCCAATATATGAACAATTTTTAAATACACTAATGTCTGGTTTCAGCTGGGGTAGAGTTAATTTTCTTCCTCATAGCTGGCACAGTGCTGCATTTCCGATTTAGTACTAGAGAATGTTGGTAACACCCTGATGTTTTAGTTGTTGCTGAGCAGTGCTTACACTAAGTCAAGGGCTTTTCAGCTTCCCCTGCTCTGCCAGGTGCACAAGAAGCTGGGAGGGGGCACAGCCAGGACAGCTGACCCCAACTGGCCAAAAGGCTATTCCAGACCATATGACATGATGCTCAGTATGGAAACTGGGGGGAGTTGGCTGGGGAGCAGCAATGGCTGCTCGGGGACAGGCTGGGCATTGGTTGGCAGGTGGTGAGCAGTTGCGTTACTTTTTTTTCCTGGATTTTGTTTCTCTCTGTCTTGTCATTTTCATTACAATTTATTATTACTATATTTCAGTTATTAAACTGCTCTTACCTTGACCCACAAGTTTTCTTTTGCCCTAAAGATTCTTTCCCCTGTCCCACGGGGGGGACGAAGGGTGAGTGGGCAGCCGTGTGATGCTCATTTGCTGGCTGCAGCTAAACCGCAACAGTCCTTTTTGGCACCCAGTATGGGGCTCAAGGGGATAAGGAGATAAGGAGACATTAACCAGAGTTTATTAAGGAATTTATATCTTTTAACAGTTGTGGGTAATGATACTGTTTCATCTGTTCTTGATCTTAGTTTATCTGATCTGCACCATGCTCCTTTTTTTGCTGTACGTGTTAAAGATTGGTGTCGGTTTTTGCAGTTTGCTGTGCTCTGCTGTGACTGGTGACATTTTGCCTGGGAGACTTTTTACTAAAACACTGACCTTGAGCTTAACCTGGTATTTGGGTTTCATACTGAAGCCATTACTGTACTTTGTGTACCACCTTGTGGAGACAATTAGCAATTACACCTCTTCCTCAGGTTTTTTTTTTTGTGGAGGACATACAGAATGACACCTTCACTACCACCTTCTATGATGTTTCCTCCTTCATAGCAATGGCTTTTCAGTGTCTTGAACATCCTTGGGTAGTTAAGATACGGCTGTTGGTATTTCTTGGGAATATTGTTTTGGTTTTGTCTAAGGCCAGTAAGCAATTTAAGAATATCATCCAGAGATCTGCCCCAAGGCTGGATGGTTATGAGTGGCAAGGGTGTGGGGGTAGCATGCAAAAACACCTAGGATGGTGGGCACCTCCAGTGTTTTGGAACTGCACCCCTGAACAAGTGCAGAATCCTGAAAAATTAGTAGAATATTTGGAAAAAGCATGCTGTCACTCTGGCAGTCCTAGGAAGACATGAATCACTGCCTCATGCTGAGGGCTGGCCCATGCCTGCTGAGCCCTGTTCACTAGAACTGTGAACTGCTATGATTTTGGGTTTTCTTCTGTCATTTGTAAAAGTTCATTTACTAGCAGCACTGGTTTTTATGCTAAGTTCCTTTCCATGAATGAGGTTTTACTTCCAAAGTAATACAAATGTCTAAGTCTTATCTTTTCATAAGTCTCATACCTCACTGTTACCATAATTCTCACACAATGTATAAAAACCTCAATTAGAACAAATGGGAGAATATTCTTCCTGCAATTTATTGAATTTGAGCTGAATTCTAGCAGAGAGTAAGAATGGTGCTGAACGCATTACAAGCGGGAGCAGCAGAACTAGCATTTGTGATTATTGGCAAAACCAAGTTTCTTCTGCAAATACCCTTGACAGTGGCTTTGAGCTGTCACACTTGCCAATCTGTGAATGTAACTCTATTCTTTCCGCTCCTAAACGCTGTTCTCAAGTGAGGAAGCTGAACTTCAGACGCTACAGATAAAAGCAGCTTTACCTTATCTAAACACACCTAAAGCTCAGACATTCTACAAATCTATCATCTGTGTTAAAACAAAGCTCATCCTAAAAACATCATCCAGCTGAGATACTCGGTATAGAACAGCCCCACATTTGGGCTGCAGTCTTTCCATGGGAAAGAACAGAGTTCTGCTCAGCTAAAGCCAGGCTGACCTTCATACCATGCTTACTTGAGTATCTACCAGACATCTGGAGAGGTAACACATGGAATTCCATACGTGTTTTTATGAAATTTAGTCTGGATTTAACACCCAGACAGATTAAGCCAGCTGGCTGAATCTGGTAAAGGCCCCATTCCCTTCAGCCTCTCGAATGAAGATGTCTCGTCGCAGCTGAACGAGAGGACTGCTTGCAATCACTCGTCCTTTGAATGGTCCCCTACACACAGGAAGATGGCAGTTCAGTCACTCTTTCTGGGAGGGACCAGCACAAAGCCTACCCATTTTCTTCCCCTAGGAGGCTAAAATTACATAAATCTGGCAGAGCAAATTTAGGTGTGGAGTTCCCTGCCTCTTTTACAGAACATCCAGGTGCTCTGACGGGATAGGAAACAGGTGATTTCACAACCTGACCCAAATTGCTCTGCAAGCTCATTAAAGCTAATATACCAAGTCCATTCCTATTTGCAAGTAATTAATCTATTTCTATTCAGAAAGGTTTAGTAAAAGATTCCGCTATGTTTACATGAGGATCCCAAATAATGCCTAGATCAACGTGCTTTTTTCTTAAAGTTTCTCTTCTTTAAAAATAATCCAGAAATTCTCTTACTGTGTGGCAAATTGTGCAGTAATTGCATATATGCAGTTAAGAGCAGTTTAAGATACCTCACAGAAGAGCTGCATACCTGAAGCAACAGATGAATTTTGAAGTGACAAAACTAGCAAAATTCATGTGTGGGAAGCTCCTGTAACAGACAGAGGAATGAATGCAGTCTAAATGCGTACTTAAAGGAAACAACCTTCTCACAGACAAAAAAAGATGAAATCAAGTATGCAATTTACTCATAAAATTGTAAGGAGGTTTTCTTGGAATAGTCATCATCCTCCAGAACCCAGGAATCTACAGGAACACGTTCCACTCCTACATTCTGAGAGAGGGATAAATGTATTTACTTAAATCACATACATATTTGATTTACAAGGCCACCCATTATTTGGGCTCAGGCGACAGGCAAGCTACCAGTAAGCTATTTTACAGATTATTCTATTTATACCAAGGTAAATATGAGTAATTCCACAGGAGCCTGAAAAGCTTTCAGCCCACACCGGTTTTAGGCAGTTGGAACATGGTCCAGAGACTGTACCCACATGATGCCACCACTTTTACACTGTTTCAATGTATTTATGCTAAGTTACACAACTGCAATTAACAAGCAGTCTGTATGCTACATTATATTACTGTTTTGCAAATATTTGAAAAAAAGATGTAATTGTAGCAAGGATAAGCCCTTTGATAGACAGTTATGTGCCAGCTGGTTTTATAAAGGGGTCTTAAAAAATGCCTCAAGATCCTGGCACGTAAAATGAATTAAATTTGATTTTTTTTTTTTTATAACACAGTTGTATTCAGTTCCGACAAGGTATCACCTATCACTTCTAAACAGTTAAGAAAACACTTACTTACTGACGTAACTTATAAACTGCACCAAACCAGCAATGCTGGATGAGACTCACTCACACCCTTAGCATACAGAGTATAACGAAGGTCAAGAGCTTTACTGGATTCAGCAGGGCCACTATTTCACCTCTAGTATGTTTTCTTCCTCTTAATGGAATCTCCAATTTATTTCTGTCTTTTTTTCTTCCTCGGACACACCAGTGTCCACCTCCAGTGGAAACTCCAGCTCACACAATTCTTAAAACTTCTTGGTTGCTAATCACACAATGGGAGGTAATGATGTGAATGAATATTAAACAGGAACATATACCAATCTTCAGCAGACACCAGTAGTAACCTGCTGGACAAAAGGAGATGGGGGTATTTTTTCAATACTGGAACTGAAGCTGTTATTTCTAACATTCAGCCTGCTACCAAATGTAGTGCTGAAGCTGCCTTCTGTGTTTCCAAACGTAGTTTTGGGTTACAGAATGGTAACACAGAGGACAGTCTTTTAATGGAAATAACAAAAACCGGAGCAGTCTGGTTTGGGTTTAAAAGTTATTCTAGCTCCAACCTCCTTTGTTCCAATAATCAGAAGAAGCCTAGTGCCCTGTGATGAACACTGGTGTTAAGATACTGTGCAGAAGAAGAAAATAAAGTGATGCCAAGGTGGTTATCTGCAACAGGAATGATAAAGGAAATGAAGCTTGAAAGGCACAAGAGAAACTGTGCTTTTTTTCAAGCTGATTTTGCACCAAATGCAAATGAAAGGAGTTAAAAAACCTTTCCTTGGTTTACCACCCATCACAGAAATAAAATATTATCTGCCTTTACTGAGCACCACTTAGTCACCAGACTTGCACAAGGTTTTATGGAGTAGGGAAGGAGGCAACCATCATAGGATCATAGAACTGTCTAGGTTGGAAAAGACCTTTAAGATCATCACGTCCAACCGTTAACCTAACCCTGCCATCCCACCACTAAACCATGTCCCTAAGCACCTCATCTACCCATCTTTTAAATACCTCCAGGGATGGGGACTCGACCACCTCCCTGGGCAGCCCATTCCAGAGCCATCATGGTTCTCCTAGTTTCTAGTTGACTCCCAGTAGAGACAATCAAGCATATTTTCATTGCTTTCCTGATTGCCTATGGAAGGAGATGGCACAACTGCCACAGGAATGTCCTGTAATGGGAAGTGCAATCTAACGGAGATTCTTCCTAAGTCTTTTGAAATACATGGTTTACAAAAAACTTGCAAAAGCATATGAAAAACCCTTCAAAAACTTGCACGTTCTCAGAGATGAAGAACTGTGAAGGAAGAGGAAGGCTTGGGAAAAGGAAGTGCTTAATACAAGTGGGTTTGCATGTATTTGGGCTTCTCACCTATACGGCAGAATTTTTTCTCCCTTGATGGGTAGATTAGCGAGAACTAAATTTCAAACTAACAGACTTAAGGTTTTGCTGAAATAAGATAATCGCTGTTGAAATAGTTCTGAGGTAACCACTTTAGAGCAATCATGTCAGTTCTTGGGGTATCTAATTTCAGCATCACTAGAAGATAATACAATCATCAGTAGAATCGTCAAAAGAAGATTCAGCAGTGGTAGTATGAGCGGAAAAGTGTTTCTCCTCATTGAAATTCATCCTGTTGATTATGAATGCTCCAACTCACCATGGTGATCCTGAGCCCTGGTGTTAGCCACATATTTTATAATATAATGCTTTCTCCTGACATTCAACTCATTCGTGAACACACTGAGCAAAAGCAATGCCAGAATAAACTCCTGTCAGATCCCAGTCACCCTCTCACTTTGGTAACCTGATGGCTACTGCTTAGTAGAGTGTTTCAGCCAATTCTACAACTCTACAATTCTGATTTAATCTAGATCACAATTCCTGGAATTGTTTATAGCAGCTGCATAGCAGAACAGCACAAAAAACTTTCTAAACTTTGAATTACATTCACTGCTGTTCACTTACACACCAAGCCGGTTGCACTAATGAAGTAAATTAGATCAGTTTGATATTGTTTGTCCTTGACAAATACAGACTATGTTTTGGTGTGTTTTATTACTGCAGAGGAGGGATAGGATTTCCTAGAAACTCTCTCCACTGATTTTATGTACTGAACTGTACCTGATGTTTCTTCTCCTTGTACAATAGTAGACCTTGACAAAAAACCTTAGTATTCCATCCTTGTATCACAAAAGACAGGTAAAGTCACACATATTTAGAAGACCAGGGCTAATGGAACAATATGATCAGAAGTTAGCTTCTGCCCTTCTGTTGCTCAGATACTTTTTTTTTTTTAAGTTTTAAAACATTACTCAAACCTAATCACTTTAAATGTCAAAAAGAAATAGAGAAATATTCAGCAGTGCTGTGAGACAGCAAAAATATCCCTTCAATCAATGCAAATTGTAACAATTTACAGACTGTTTCGTTATCTTCTTTTAGGTATCTTGTTACAAACTCCATGCAATTTCTGTGAGTAATTTCTAGGGGTTTTTTAACTATGCAAATGTTTTCTGGATTTTTAAATTAACCTTCATGTCAATAGATAAAGAATTCCTTATTTCATACCTGTAAGATTAGTTATACTACTGTTATCTAAAATGACAGGTAAAAAATACATTTGCAACAAATGTTTTACTGGTATTTTACCCCACCCATCACAGAAGATCAATTAAGGTGAACATACACTATCATGAGGGATACAAACTGGAGATATGATCAGTTTATTTACATATACATTTAGGTAAAACAAGGTGAGTGACTTACTCAAAGTTCAGGTTAAAGTTTTCAATCTGCATAAACATTTCCTATACATTAGAACATGTGGTACATAAGAAATGTTTGTAATCAAAAGTACTGATGTGGTTCTTACAGTTCTAGGGTCTTAACTAAATTGGAGGAGAAAGCCTGGTACCAATGAAAGAAAAACAGCTAGACAAAAATCTCCCTCTCTGCTGTATACTACTCCTCTAATAATGAAAACCAGCATGAGAGTATACAGAGAATCTACTGAAGAAATTACACTAATAATGGAGTTAATGAATTGTATACTTAGGTATCTACAAGCATGCTCAGGGTGTAGCTATAGTACAAAATAACATGCTCTAGAAGAGGCTAGAGGCTTTTACCTGAGCATACTGTTTGTTACCTTCCTTAACCACTTTTTTTTTTTTAGTGCCCTTCCTTAACTTAAAGAGAACAAATTTACATCAATTAATAAAAGCCCTTTGAGCACTCCAATTAGAAAATATATTAAGCTGATAATTACCTGTTGATACTTAATTCCACAGAGCGCTAACATGTTTTTGCATGCATTGCTCTCACCTGTTCAGCCTGGCTGGATGGCTATGGTATTAACTACTGAATTTAATTTGATATAGTTATTAAAACATTATTTTACCTACTCACAGCAATTTTGCCTTCATTATGTCTATTCTTCCAGGCATGAAACATTGCTTCTTCACTGGTATTTTGAGTTAGCTAAAGTAAGGAAAACAGTTTTGTTTAAATATCAGAAACATCTTTCAGAATCAGCACAAAGAATATGAAATAAAACAGGATACCTAATCTATCTGTCCAACAAAGTCCACCTGCGTTCTGCTACACTTATTTTCAGATGACCTCAAATCTAGCAATAGGTCCACTGGAAGTCTGCAAGAGTCCTGCAAAAAGAACAAATCTATTGGGATATAGTGCATGTGAAAACGCTTCCCAGAAATCATCACTTACTTTTTTTCCCTTGATCTTTTACTAGAAAGCTTTACCCTGTTACAAGCATGTATCTGTTAGTTTCAGTGAACTGAACTTTGCTTTTCACAGTGTACCACAAATGTCCTGTCTGCATTTGTACAAGACCAGGATTTTAGGTAGGGAGAAATAATTTCTATAAAACTAACTACCATAGGTGGAGAAAAGAGGTGTGATTCTGAGGACATGTGAAGAAAGAGCTATGTGCCAGAAAAATTTCCAACTTTTTATGCTAGCCACTCTAACAAAGGATATCTTCCTCCAAACCTTGTTTCATTTATATTCTTAGCACACTATGTGTCTAACATAATACAGGTCCATATAAACTTTGCACTCATGAAAAGCACTGGTTTGTGAGGTTTGCAAGCCCCAGAACATCTCAACATGGAGTGCATAGCTCAGGGCACCCCCGGGACAGCCTGAGGCTTCATGTAGGGATGAACACTACACTGCAGCCCCATTGCAGCAGTGCTGCTCCTTCAAATGATGCTTCTCACCTCTACCCACTTGTGGTAGACCAATAGATATGAGGTCCTCATCAGCATCCTACCAGCACCCAACATGACCTTTGGGTGGAGATGAGAGAGGGCCTGGGTGTTTTCTGTCAGAAGAGGAAAAAAACCCGCTGTGGTCCAGAGAGTAGCTATTGCCTGACAAGCTGCTATTGAATTTTCAGTCATACAGATTTATATTTTAATCCCAAATTTTTTGACAATATGGCAGTAGCAACCTTAGTGTTTTTGCTCCATTCCTCTGCAAACCCTGAACCGATTGCCTTGCGGAGCTCTGCAGGCTTTGCTGCCCGTTCTGTTAGCCGTCGTCTTGTACTGGTGTAACCCTCTCGGTGAGAAGCTGCTGAACTGTTATCACAGGTATGTTCCACTGCAACTAATTAATTAAAGCAGTACCACGTTAAATACTCTGTACAAACTGCTTTCAGCTGTACACATCTTGATTGTATTGAATGGAGAAGTGGTTAGTAAGTCACAAAAGGATTTATTTTTGGGGGCCTTTTTCCCAGGCCGTAGATGTTGTGTTCTAGACCTCTTCACCTACTTAGGGCTAAAATGTATTGATATTACATTTCACGTGTTACAGGCAAATGCAGAGCGCATTTTAAAGTTTTCTCAGTTGCAAATCCAAGAAAATTTTGTAAATAAAAATATTTTGTTCAGTTACTACAGGAAGATGATATGTGATAGTTGTCCGTCCCTAAGTATCTAGGAAAGGTTATAGATGGAGGAAACCTCTTAAGAATGGCCATGGTTTAGAGTTTTTCATCATAAATTCTAACTTGTTAGAAAAACCTAAAAGTCCTTGTTTAGATATGAGATCTACTACCTTTACCCTCATGGACGTGTTCACATTCAGCTGGAACAAGGGAGAGGTGCTTTAACACAGCAGAGTTGTTACAGGATATTTGCAACTGAACTGTAAGTTCAATGTTAGAAACATAAAAGCCAGCATCATGATGCAGCCTGAAAATACTGAATCATTTATGATAAAAATATGGAGTACATCACGAATGTTTCAAAATGCCCTTATATGTGGAGTTTTGTGGTTTTGACAGACTTTGGATTTCTAATTGCTGTTCTTAAATCTGCTTTTAGTCAAACAGATGTTGTATTAGCAGTAACTATAATGAATATAATCAATGAATATTGCAGGTCTTATATCCAGTATAAGCTTAGAACACCTTATTTTCTAAAACTAGGTGCAGATATCTTGACATTGGTATTTCTGTGTGATCTATTTGATTATTTACCTGTGATTCTATACAAACACGGTGGCAGGTTATTAAGCACATGTATAATTGTGCCAAGTGTGACCTGAATCCTATGGTGCATTGCACTCCTTGTTAGCAAGATGTACAACACCCAATGGTGATACCTTGAGGGGAACAGCAAGAACATTCAGGAACATTTGATGTAATCCTCACAATCCAATTATAATAAATACCATTAATAAGTGACTGTATTTCAGAAGAAATTATCTAAAGTTGCTAATTTGTTGTATGGAGTAAATAGAAATTGTTTGCAGAGATTCATCAGACTTGTTTTGTTGTTCTTAATACCAGACACCTATAAAATGTGTAAAAAATTACTAAATATGCTGCTAATCAGAAACAAATGTTTTGTGAAGAAAAAAGTTATGAAGTGAACTTTGTAAGTGATCTGAGAAAGTGATTTAACTTTTTGAAAAGTTAACTAAAACCACCCAGGAGTTCCATTCCCTAGAAGCAATATTGATTTATTCTCATTACTCAGAGAGAGTGAGAACAGGAAAAAAAATATTTCAACAGATCTAATTCATTACAAAACCAGCAATGGTTCATCTCCCATTGCTGTAAGTGGGATGCTGGCATCTACTGATCAAGGAAGCCCTGTTTCTGCTATTTCATCCATCAACAGGTTATCAATGGCTGCATTTTTTCCTTGAGGAAAGCAAACACATTGCACACACACAAAACAAGACTTGATGGCATAGCTCGTGCACCACTAAATCTACTAAAAGTTATCACTGATAAAGAGCTCTCAAAAGACTGAACAACCGTTTATCCCCGGCTATGCGAACAGTGGTCACCACTACCACCACCACAGTGCCATAAAAACCCCACAGAAAGCGTTTCAGGCTCATGTGAGCAGCATTAAAAAAAAAAAAAAAGCATATGAGCCACAAAAGCCTTGGCAAGACAAAGCCGCGTTTCACCCTCTGGTTCTGAAGGCGCATCCCCTGCGCTGCCCCAGGCCCAGGGGCTGCCCTGGGCCAGCACCACAGCTCTCAGTTTCTTCCTCACCCTGCAGAACTGCCGCCATTTTGCAGCCATGACAGCCTCACAGCTTGGGATGCCACGGCAACCTGCTGCCTCAGCGCGGCTCCTTGCCAGCAGCACTATGGCGGCCCCATCCACAGCGGGGTCCACCCGGGTGGGACAGCGGAGGCTGTTGCCTCATGGGGCTGGGGCACCACGGTGGGCCTGCGCCTGCCAGCACCACTTGCCTCCCCCCTGGGCCTCGGCCTCAGCTCCTTCTCTCATTGCCTCTCCTGCCACCATCTCCTGGGCCTCAGCCTCAGCTCCTTCTCTCATTGCCTCTCCTGCCACCATCTCCTGGGCCTCAGCCACCCCTCAGCTCCACTACTGCACCAGCCCTGCACCATTACCTGTGCATGTTGCCCCACAGAAATGTCCTTCCTCCCATGGAGACGTCCTTCCTCCATGCCTTGGGCCACATCCCCTCTCTAGGCACTGTCAGGGAAGGCAGAAGAGCCCCTCCCTTGGCTGTTTCACATCTGCTGGAAGTATGCCCTCCCTGGCCTTTTTCCATGTTATTTCATGGCAACAGGAAATTATTTTGGTTTCCCTCTCTTTCCTGTCAGCTGGGTCCAATGCTCATCTTGGGTCTCCCTGGCAGATTTTTCCCCCCCTTCTCCCCCATACCTCTCTACCACTTTGCTCTCCCCGTGTATCTGCTGGCCCTGCTTCTGCCATCCTGTGTGCAACAGCAGATGTGGCTTTGCTGGTAAATCCTGTGTGGCAGCATCAACTCCCACAGAGGGCTAGGGAGGACCCTAAATATATTTAATACTTCTTAGTACCCAATTTAGCTGCTCTAAGCATAGCTGAATGATGCATACCCCTGCTTCTCATTTTCTTTTTCTCTGATCCCATTTATCTTTTTCTTTCTCAGTGGTAAAATCGCAAGGGTCAGGTACCACGTTGGAGGCAAAGTCTGGATTTTAAGACCTGCTTACCATGCAAGGCAGCGATGCCACTGCTGAGCAGCCATCCTGTGTGTCCATGCTGCCCAGGGGTAGGTGACTTTCCACCAGTGGCCCCGCAAGCCTCGGCCAAGGTACGCTGGCGGCACCCAAAGCCATGCATTTCTGGTGGCCTCACTGCTCTGCTCCAGCAGCTCCCACCCCCTGCGCTGCACCCTGGTGCTCTGGCACTCGCACCCAGATGAGGAACCAGCATCCACCTCAACCTCTGCTGCACCTACGCCAGCCTCCCTCCGCACTGCCCGTCAGCACCCGCTCCACCCCTGCTTTTATGTACACACCTGCCTAAGCACGCGGGGCCAGGACCAGAGTGCCACCTTCTGGGTTTCTCACCATCAAGGTTCTTGAGATCAGAGTCTAGGGCAGGGAAATGAAAGATTTTTTTTTTCTTCCTTTTGTACAATAATCAGCTCCTTGTCACAGAGAGGCTTTTCTTGATGAGTAACTGCTGCTTCTCCACAATTTCCTTTTGTTAGCACAAGCTAAATGCTTCCTACTTCCAGCAGCCTGACCCTGTCCTCTGCAGTGCCTGCTACACTCTACCCAAAGACATCCATCAACAGTGGAGAAATCTTCTGTTGAAAAACAATTGTTTTGTTAATTTAACTCCAAAATGGCTACAGTAAAAGGTCATACTATCTTTAACAGGATTTTTCACAGAAGAAGGGCAATATGAAGCAATTAATGGAAAACTGTATTTAAGATTAGAACCATAAAGCTCAAAACAAAGATCTTTGAGACCTTCAAGTTAGACAAGTGAATACCTTTCGTAACACTATTACATTAATACACTTCCAGGAACCATTTTCCCCTCTCACTGAGGATGTTCAACAGAAGGAGTAAGAATCCGCACAACAATAATTAAATACTTCTATTTATTTTTTCATTAATACAGCATTTCCTTCCCCACAGATGAATAAAAAGAATAACTCATAAGATGTTTATTGAAGAGCTATCAAAATATGGTGCTATTGAAACTGTTGCTTTTTTTGGAAGACAATCTGCTTTAGCATTATTCAGAAACATCAGTGCTGCCGACAGAATAATGAACCTTTTTTCCTCCAACCTAAATATCCATAACAGATCCAAGGCACATAACACCGTATTCATTTGCTGAACCAGTTTTAACCCAGTACTCAGAAAAGAAATATATCGCATAAAAGGTATAAGAATTATTATTTGAAAAGAAAGTTTATTAACGATAAGGGCAGATTAAGGCTATTGCCTGAAGGTGAATTATTCTATTGGTGAAGACTAGAGTTTTGATTTCTTCTGAAAGAAGCTGACAATTGCATTTATACATTCATCAGATAACCACCTCTCCCTCAGGACTTCACACTCTTTACTGTTGATTGCATGGAGCTTCTCCTTTTCCAGACTTCGTAACAGTTGCTTTGACACTGCCAAGGACTGGAGGAGAAAGAGAGGAACATTAGGAAGTTATATTTTCTATACCTTAATTTAATGTTTCAGAAAATAGCATAATAAACCCATTGGAATTCAAACAGAGTTGTACTAACATTCTACTTTTTAGCTTTTAGTCAACCTTATCGCTGGAAGCAATTATTGCATTTAATTCGTAAGACTGCTAATTAGGTGGAGGAGGTTTGTGGGAAGCAAAACAGCAGTCCACTAAGTGCTCATAATGAGAATAGATAGGCACAAGAAGCGAAATCTTTTCAACTGTCTGCAGTGCCAAACACAACCTATGCTATCAGCAGTTGACATGAGTGTTTCCTCTTGTCCAGTGTAACGCAATACCAATGTGACTGAAGTAGTTTTGCAAAACCTAAACTAGTAAGCAGAATGATTGAATTCAGCAAAATTAAAGCCACTCAGCATCATCTTGAGCACCCACAGTGCACACAGTACAATTAATATTGTAGAACCAGAGGTAGGGCTCTTAAACCTAAACTAATGCCAAAATAAAAACCTAAGAGAAGGCATCCAAGGCATGCACACAGAGACTGCAAGTGGATTGATTAGTTAGTTTTCAAGGCTTTTCAGCCATTGAATCTCTGGGTACAGTGCACTGTCTTAGATTTAGCCAGGGTAGAAGAGAGATATCTGTTTCTATGCTGGAAGGAAAAGATACTGAGCCTTGTTATTTCAATTAAGGATGAAGTAAAACCAAGTAACAGGATAGGTTTGGCAGGAGGATTGGGAATGCTACAGGCTTGCAAGGTGGAGAAAAAATTTAAATACTCACATTTTTGGGGAGGCTTGCATAAGCTTCTAATCTTTCCCAAACTTCTTTCTGAAAAGTCCTGTCAGGGAAGACTTCAGTCACAAGTCCCTGGGCACAGGCTTCTGCTGCAGTCAGCTTTTTATTGAAAAGCAGAACCTCATTCGCCTGTATAAAGAAAAGTAGAAAGTGTGATTCAGCAAGACACAAGACTTGAGTAATCTGACAGGAGAGGTACAAGCTTCCGAGTCACATTGATTTTACTCTCTTGCTTTACTCTCTGCCCTCTGAAAAGAACACAGAGCCACAGAATAGATGAGGTTGGAAGCGATCTCCAGATACAGTCTAGTACCTGTCTAGTTCAAACCCGCTGCTCAAGCTGGGTCAGCTGGAGCAGGCTACCCAGGGCTCTGTCCTGTTGGGTTTTGAGTATCTCCAAGGATGAAGACTTCACAGCATCTCTGCACAACTGGTTCCTGTGTTTCACCACCCCCACTATAAAATTATTTTTTTATGTTCAGATGGAATTTCCTGTGTTTCAATTTGTACCCCTTTCCTCTTGTCCTGTCACGGAGCACCACTGACAAGAATCTGTCTTCACCTTCTTTACACTGTCCATAAGGTATTTGCAAACGTTGGCAAGATTTACCCAAGCCTTCTCTGCTCCAGGAAAAACAGTTCCAGCTCTCTCAGCCTCTTCTCATACGTAGTATGCTCCAGTGCCTTAATCATCTTTGCGGCTCTTTGCTGGGCCTGCTCTGGCATGTCCATGTCCCTCTCTTGTATCCAGAACCCAGACCCAAACACAGCATTCCAGCTGTGGTCTCACCAGTGTTGGGGAAGAATCACCTCCCTCAACCTGCTGGCAACGCTCCGCCTAATGTAACCCAGGATACTGCTGGACTTCTTTGCTGCAAGGGTGTGTTGCTGGCTCATGGGCAACTTGTTGTCCATCAGGACACACAGGTCCTTCTCTGCAAAGCTGCTTTCCAGCCAGTGAGCCCCCAGCATGCACTGGTGCATCAGATTATGTCTTCCCAGGTACAAGACTCTGCCTTTTCCTTTGCTGAAGTCCATGAGATCCTCCAAGTCTCCAGCCTGTCCAGGTCCCTTTGAATGGCAACGCATCTGGTGTATCAACCATTCCTCTCGGTTTTGTACCATCTGCTGAGGGTGTACTCAGTCCCATCATCGGGCCACAACAAAGAGGTTAAATAGTATCAACCCCTGGGCTACACCACTAGTGACCAGCCTCCAGCTCCTATTGTTCACCAAGAGTCTCTATGTCCTTTTGAGCAGAGCTCCAAGGTTGTCACCTGAAATTACCACATCATGTTCCTTTTTTTTTTTTTTTTTTTTTATGAATTATTATTATTTGGTTTTCTTATTTCTAGAGTAGGCAGAGAAAATAAGAATATGGACAAAAGACCAATATATATTAGAACAAAACAGACAATCTAAAAGGTCTGGAAGTAAATACATAAATAGATTGCTTCACATTCACATTTGGAGGGATGGTTGAACACAAGTTTCCCACAGGGTTGGCAGAAACCACTGCAACACTTGATCCTTTGCCTGATAAAGGCAGCCTACCAAGACATTTCTTAAGTGCTCTTATTTTCTTTTTTTAATCCTCCTTTACATCATTCCCTCCCATTGCTGGAAGAAAGATACAACCTTTCACCATACAGAAATTGTCTCAAGAAGGTGGAGGAACCCATGAGAAAGAAAACCTTCATTGGTACAACAGTATAGCTTTACAAGTGGTCAGTGCTCTGTTGTGGTGCCTGTGCTGACACTGTCATCACATTTCTTGATCTTTGTTTCAAAAGGTGTGAGAAGGAGCTTTCTTTGAGGACTTTCTGCTGCAACTCCACTTGCTCTTACAGACGGGGGATGCCAACACACAAAGGTCAGATGATCCCACATACAGTGCAGACATTCTTACCTTAGCTAGGCCCATGATTTTTGGAAAGAGGTAAGAGGAACATCCTTCTGGACTCTGTCCCAGTTGACTAAATGGGCTATGAAATGTAGCCTGGGGCAGGGGAAAAGAACAAAACAAAGCAAATCTCACCACAGAGCACAGGACTAAAGTTCTAGGATTTAGTTTTCATTTTGAAGCTCCTACTGTAACAGAGTTCACCAGAAATACATTTGAACTGCTAGCATAATTGTCTTTAAATACCACCCAGTAACACTGCTTCATACTCTTAATGCACCTAAGAGCTGACTCTGCCTGTATAATTCAATTCCTGTATCATAACACCCCCATTGATGAAGTTACCTTACTTGAATACAGTGCTTAGAGAAACTAATTTGCACGTGCAAAACCTTTACAGAAGAGATGTTCATACACATCTGCGCTAAAAGTTATTAAATACATAGCCCAAATAACTTAAGAGGTAAAGAGCATTTTGCTTTCTGAAGGCACACAAAGTTTATTCTACCTCTGAAAAATTCAAGTAATTGAATCTTATCTCCTCAAATTTTATGCAAATTTAAAAAGAACCTGTGGCAGAAACGTATCATGGGATCATACAAAACAATACCCTTATTTCAAGTTAGAACTGAACTGCAGAATTTTATGTTTTGACAGCTTATATCAACTTTAAGCAAGGAAGACAAAATGCTTGCCTTCATTTCCATTTAAATACATGAACTGATATACAAAGAGCGCACAAGTTGCCAATGCAGCTTTCACTGTAATAGAAGGTAACCATCTTTTACTGTACTGCAGATGGCCATGCAGTAAGACAGATCAATAGACTTCCTAGGAAGAAAGTGACAGTTATATCATTGTAACAAAGGATTACACCACATCTGCCAGGATACAGGCTGGTGTAACTGGTCCTGATTTAGCAAGGGGAGATGAACTATACCAGGGGTACAAACGGGTGCCCCAGGAACTGGAACAAAATCCAGTGCAGAAGGCAGTGTTAACTGATCACTCAAAGTGCTGATCTGTTATCAGACTGGGCTGAGCAGTGTCCAGTAAATGTGGTTGGTAATGATCTGCTCTGGGAATACCTGGCTGCGAGTAAAACCAGATTCTGGACCCGGCAAAGCTGGCCACTTCTGCAGCAGGTAGTCAATGCCCAAGGCACTCCAGCCAAACTGCTGGAGAATGTGAAATTAAGTAGTAATTTGTAGGAGAATGACCTTACTACATGGGAATTCACAACCCTGGAAAGGAAAGAATAGAGAACAATCACCTTTGAGAAGCCTTCAATAAACTTGAAGTTAATAGGAAAGTTCTCATGAAGACTAATCTAAGTGAAAAGCTAAGTTAGGCCCTACAGAAATCCTCAAAGAACTGTTACCAAGGGCACAAGCAAAAGCTGTCCCAGTGCAGGTAGGAAGTTACTAAGAGATTGCTTCAGCTAAATCATGAGCTCGTCACTGACTTTAAACAGAAGTACACAGAAAGTGAAGACTACATCAGACAACTACCCATGAAACAAATACAACCATGCAGAGATTAAGAAAATAGAAATACAAGGCAAAAATAAGATGAATTTACCAGTGATTATGTATATGTGTAGTAAAAGGAAGTTTGAGTATGAATGTCAAAGCATGAAGTATGAATCCTTCAAGAAAGAAGGGTACTATTAACAGGACAAAACATTTAATGCTTATTTGGATTAAACTTCAACTAAACCTATAATAACTTCTGGCTGTAGGGATATTATGCCAAGGGGGAAGTGATTAGAATTCAAAATAGTCTTAATAAAGTGGAGATGTATGAGTAAGAAGATGCTATTTAATATGGACAAGTTAAAGTTTGGCACAAGCAACTTGGTATACAGTATATGATAGGGAAAACTGTTTAACTGGCAACTCTATGGTAGGGGATCCAGGTGTTACAGCAGATCACCAGTATGTAAATGAAGTAACATCGTGTGATATCAAAACAGAAATACAGTCTGCAGAATGTGAAGTTGTTATTCTGCTCTATTTTGCAACAGTAAAACACGAGCTGGAGTGAAGTGTCCAGTTTGTACCACTATGCTTAAGAGACACAGAACAACAGGAAGGAGCCCAGAGGACTGCAACTGCAGGTCTGAGAAAGCACATGAGAAAAAATGGAATGAATTGCAGCTGTTCAGCTCAAAAAAAGAAAAGATTGAGAGTGTGGATGTAAACCTGAGATATATCTAACAGTCTAGACTACACTGATGGCTAAGCACACTTACGGCTATTGTAAGGGAGGATGAAAATAGTCTGCTCTTTAAATTCTGAAACAAGAACAATAGGTTCACCCTGCAGCAAAAAAAGATCAGATGGGAGGGGAGGAAGAGGGAGAACCCAAAAACTTCCTAGTGAAAGAAGAGATCTAGGGATCAGAATAGACTGAATAAATCATGCACATTACACAAGCATATGTCAGGAGTGACATGGTCTTAGCTGACCCCATTACAGGGCAAGCAGAAGGAGTTGGTCCCTTGCAGCTCAATTTTGCTAAGTCTCATAATGACAAACCTAATCCATAAGGGACTTTGAGGAAAAATCTGACACAGTCAGAGTCAAAGTACCACCCACCATGCAAAAGCTTGCCTAAAATTAAATAAGACCTTGGGTTAAGTTCTGTGTCTGTTTAATAACCTTATACAAACAGCACAGGACATAAAAAATAAGCCATATAATGGGATTCTGTGCTATGCCTTAATATAGCTTTTGGTTATGTATTTGGCAAGTTACTTTAAAAGGAATTTTAAGTTGAATAAACCAAAGCTTTTCCAAAGTTACCTTGGAACGCAGATTAAATAAAATACCAGTTACTACACTTTCATTCCGTAATAATCTTTTGCTCCCTCTCCCACACCTGAAAGGAGCCTTACAACCAACATTTCACATCAATTACTCTTTACTTTACCCATTGATACAGTAAAGAGTTTCTAAACTGGAGTCAGTAACTTGATAACTGTAACTACAGCAGGGAAATTCCATGTATGTTAACCACTGGCTGATGCACCCTTGTGCTGGTAATTAATAGTGTTCCCTGATGTGATATAAAAAGCCTTTACACTTTGTGTTCTTTTCTGTCAGATTACCCCAAACCAAATAATATTTGCTACAGGGAGAGGCTTAAAGACTGCCTTGGGATCAGCTACATAATGTACTTACCCTGTCAGAAGCATAGACAATGTCACACAATCCAAGGACTGTTACACAGATTCCAATAGCTGGGCCATTTACCACTGCAATCAGTGGTTTAGGAAAATCAATAAAATGACCCACGAACTCTCTAGAGAGAAGGAAAGCCAGAATGTAAGAGACACATCCTAGTCTATTTCATCAAATATAAACAAGTTTCAAAACATGTGATCAGATACTGCATAACAAAACCCATGAGCTAGATTCTATGTAGCACGTTTTTGTCCCTTTCCCAAATGAATTCTGACAAAGAAAATAAGAAATTCGAAATACATGCATTTCCTCACCAACTAAGAATCAAACACGTACGTGACAGCACAGCTTTCCCAGTTCCTGCAATGAGGTTATGAAAGCGCTGCCCTCTTCAGCTACAGTTACTGAATACAGCTCCCTAGCAAGAACAGTCCTTTGCCCTGGCTGTCTATCTGCCTATATATCCATCCCGACTCCACCCATGGGATATCCATTCCCCTCACAGATTCTGTTCTGCAGTGAAGTCCCAGTAGGCACCAAAATTGTGATGCTACCACAACACAGAATTCCCTAGTGCTGTTCTGCCTGGGTTTGAGAAACAGTGTTTTATTTCATTTGAGAGCTCCTTCTCCATCCAAGAAGTGCATAATACATTCTCAAAACACAGTATTTTTCAAAAGTGAATGGCGTTGTAAAAAAATCCACTTCTCTGGCATCGCTGTGCATTAGTTGCGATGAAGCACTGTGCTTGTGTAATAGTAACAGCATAGCAAATACAGTCTTCTCACAAGAGCAAGATTAAAGATGATAGAGCACATGTGAGACTATGCATTGTGTTGAACACCCTACGAAATACTGCAGGCTGGAATGATTGCCAGATACCACTGAACAACATCTCTGCAACGGATTTGGACTGGATGATTATCACTTTGCAGGGGCAAAGTGATCCACAGACCGCTTGCCTAAGTAAAAGCTGCAAAACTGAGTGCTTTACTTGCAGTTCATCTTTAAAATATAAATAAAAAAGTTGTTTGCTTTCCTGTGTATTTTAGATTTTCCATCAATTGCAAGCACTTTGAGGAAGCAATCCAATTTGCAAGCAGTTGTCAGACGTAATCAGCACACACAGAAGTAAAAGAGAAGACAAAATCTGCTTAAATAGGGAAGAAACAAACATGTTGTTTGTCCCAAAAGAACATTTCAGCCTTGTGTCAGATGATGCCCCGGATCTCCTTGGCCTTAGAAAATAAATTAGTGTAACAGGCAGATTCAGACTCAAAGATGGAACCAAAATCTTAGAATTCCTGGGCAATTTTGAACAAGTTCATTACACCTTGTCTCTATTCAAAGAAGTCTGACAGTGAAGGTATTTTGGCATGTCCTGCTAGTGTAGACACTGTTAGATATCAAAAAACCCACAGATTTTTCATTGCAGCTTACAAACTATACAGTCAAAATCATGTTTTTGTCATTATATCTGCATGTTCTTTGGAGACTAAAAAATAAAATCAAGTCTTCAGCATCACTGTACTCAAAAAGATTTATAATATTAATCTTGTTTCCTCATTTATTTCAATTAATACTACTTCTCCCACATGATCTTTGTGTTTATGCACATGGTGAGACCTTAGACACAGTCATCTCAATGGGTGTATCATAGCATAACTGGGTCCCCGCTGTCGTGTTTTCTAACAATGCCTGCAAATTATATTTTACCCATTATAGTAACTTATGCATATATGAAAACAACATGTTTTACTTGAGTAATAATGCTCCATCTTTTGCCATCTTCTCCATTTCACCCGGCTGGATATTAGTAAAATTGTTCAGATCATTACCACTACTGTAGTAGTCTCCATTTCCTGCAGAGAACACATATGAATAAATGCAGCAATGGTTTCTGAGCAGGTAAGAGAAGCTTCCATTTGTTACTTTTACAAAAGAATTTCATTCTAAGTGTCTAACATGATGAAGTAATTAGAGTGATTGTCTCAAAGTATACACACTACCTTAAAGGACATTTATGCTTTAAAAATAAGTTTTGACTGACAATTCACTGAAAAACAATGGGTAAAAAGAAAAAGAATATTAAAAAAAAAGTATTTCTTTCCTTCCATACTTGTCAATTCACAATCATTCACAGAGTTAGATGTGGGAAACTTTTTTTTAAAACAGGAAAATGGAAATTTAAGTTTATGCATCTCCCTTCATCCCCCTTCAAACTGATAAAGGAATCAAAAGTAGACAGAATAACCTATTTCGTATGTGGTAGAAGTTTAATGTTTTTTATGAGCATTTAAGGAAAAGACATAGCATTCTGTGACTGACAGCACTGCATTGAAATCATTGTACCGAAATAAGAAGCAGATAACCTGTTAGTGGATGTATAAAGTCGGTTCCAGGCACCGTCAAAAAAGCAAGGAGTATTTAAAAGCTAGGCTTCACGATTTAATTGTTTAAATCGTCCTATGTTCCATGAGGACATTCACAGGATGGCACCTTTCACAGGTTAGCACATCCATTACTTTAGGCTACAGTGCTCTTACTAACTATGTAAAATGGAACAGAAAGGTTTGTGCAGGGGTGTTTGCTTAAAGTATCAGGTTTTGCCTATGATCATAGGAAAATATGCAGTGTAAATTTTCTACTGGACATGCCAGTGTAGGATTTGAGGGGCTTGTTTTTAGTATGTTCTGATGTATCACAGAGGTAGAGAAAATTGACTAAACCCATACTGATGAATTTCAAAAGCAGTAGTGAAGATGCTGTGGAGCAGATATATCAGCTACTCAGAAGTAATAAAGCTCTTAGGAGTATTCCATGCCTATCTCCTCATCTCAGAAAGATGTTTAGCAAGCTTGCTAAAGAATTTGAAACACCATCTTGAAAGAATTTTGCCAAAACACTTGGTAAAATCTTTGGTCTATACTAGAGAAAAGAATCTCCTCACTTACACAATTCTATCAGTCTAAATATGGTAGATAGTTCATGTCAGTACTGTACTTTGGCATAATATAAAACAAATATAAGAGAAGCATATGAAGTGTGGTACCGGTAATAACTGCTATGGTACAATCATCTTTTCCAGCTTCTTCAAGTGCTTTGATAATTTCTCTGTACATCTGCATAAGAAGAAAATCAACAAAGTACAAATGTGATGCCGCAAAAGATCATAAAAAGGAGATTCACAATGACAACAAGGAATTTGAGAGACAGATTAACTATGGTCCTTTTAAGCATGAAAAAAATTTGCATCCACAG
The DNA here is from genome assembly GCF_000687185.1 of Egretta garzetta. Taxonomy (NCBI): domain Eukaryota; kingdom Metazoa; phylum Chordata; class Aves; order Pelecaniformes; family Ardeidae; genus Egretta; species Egretta garzetta. Next base: position 428,316 of record NW_009259976.1, read on the forward strand.
AAAGTTAAGTATTACACGTGAGGTATTTCTGACCAAAAAGACACATGCTTGCAATACTTAAGACTTCCAATACAAATCTAAAAGACAAAATAAGGTCCTTCAGAAAATAGACATTAACTGGAAACAGCTAGTTTTAAAACCTGAGGACCATTTTAAGTGGGCAAAATAATATATCAAAGAACTAGCAGCAGTGGGGTGAAGTCCCTGTTCTGGTATCTTTGCGTTTGTGAAATGGGATGATCACATTTCCAACGGGATGGACTTCCTCACGAAGATAGGTATGGGAACTGGAACACTATCTAGACATACACACAACAGCGCTGAGCCAAAGTAGGCTGCACACGTGCTTCGTTATACATAAGGCTACAGTCAAATCTTGCATCCACAAAACAGGCTAGTCTTCCTAGTTTGCCATTTTAGTTTAGTGCAGACTGTAATCCTATAATAAGTTTGGAGTAAGTTTGGAAAAAACCCCAAGAGACACAGAAAAGTCCAATCCGTAAAATTTTAGCTGAATGGTTTCATTTTGTACTGGATATTTATTCCTTAGGTTGTTATCTGAGTCAAGATAAGAAGCCTTCATAAAATTCAGACCATTGCGCTTCAGTCAGTTCTGCTAAACCTGTAGTAATGATTCTTTAAAAACTTAGGTAGCTTACCCAAGAAAAAAATCATTAGTCCTCCCAAGTTAATTTCTTTACCTTGTGGTTGATGGCATTTTTCCTATCAGGTCGGTTAAACATTATCTTTGTGATATTGTTTTTGGTGGTAACTAGTATAGTTTCATAACCATCATTTCTGCTCTCTTCTGGAGAAGCGTCTTTCTTCTGGCCAGCAGATTCTGCAGAGATCAGACTTGAGACAAGTTCAGTATATTTCTGTCTGGCATTATCCTGAAATGAAAGAAAGAAAAAGAAAAAAGAAAAAAAAAAAAAATCACACTATTATCAAAGGCTCAAATGGAAATCAGTTTGTTATGCTATTCATAAAATGGGTAGCTGTGGGGAAAAGAAAAAAAAAAGAAAAGGGGGGACTGTGCTTCAGGACAAACTAAAAGAAACACTCAATTAGAAAGCATTCTAATTAGGATGAGAAGAGGAACATGCTGTATTTGGACACTGCAGATCACGCTTAAAGTCATCTGGAAAGCAGCAGCAATGGATCCACAAAATAAAAGCGTGCAGATGCTGGGATGATGACATTTATTTTGTTGGGGAAGTACCCCCATCCATGCCTAAGATTACCACCAGAGAGATCTCTGGTAATCTCACATTATCTCACATTCCCAGCATTTACACATTTCTAGGGATCCTTTCTTCCAGTTGGTCATTTCTCCAACAAAATAAAAGCTTTTGTTTTAGAATACGTGTTGCTGAAAATAAAGAGTGCTGAGATGTGTCTATGGCATTTTAAAAATGCTTGAAGACATTAGTTTTCATTTAGCACAAACACGACATGCAAAAGCCTAAAGAATCCTGCCTGCCTCCCTACTTCTACAGTAAGCAGTGATTTAAACGAATTGTAAGTTCTTGGTTCTTACAACTTACTTTCTTGAAAGAATAATATTCTTTGAACAATTCTATAATCCATAATCTGTAACACATGAAATTGTCTATTCCCTCTCCACTATAACTTCAAAAGCAGATTCTTTTCCTTAAGTGTTTCTTGGCTATTCCTAAAAGCTGCAGAGCCAATTAAAAAAAAAAAAAAAAAATCAAAAAACCGAAACACACCCCAAAAACCCCAAAGCAGCACAAGAATATATGTTCATGAAATTATGCAAGCATGTTTTCTTTTAAAAGAAAAAATGCAAAAAACCCCTCTGTATTAAGTAGTATCTTTGACTGACCTCAGAAACTACTCCTGAACAGCAGGCCTAATGCAGCAGTGACACAGCTGGTCTGTAAAGCTTATGTTTCTTTCATTTAATAGTAAATGAAGAAACTGTGGTAGCTATATGCGATGTCAGACTTACTGCAGTCTGCATGAAAAAAAACCGCCTAGGTATCTTTGCATCTATATTCTTCCTGCTCGCTTCACCTGAAGTAAAGAATTCTCTAAAGGTTACGAAAGGTATTAAAGATGTCAAGATACACTGAAAAAGAATGACAAGAGGCTCTCAACACATCACTTTTTTCTAGTCTTTGAGTCAGTGGCATAAGAGACTGACTTTTTAAAATGACAAAGTTATCAATATGCTGGATTCACAAATTTGCTCTTTGTTTTAAGAACCGAGAAGCTCAATCCATCTTTCTTAAAGGGAAGAGCAGAATAGACCATAGTGTAAAACCCACTATTTTTATTGAAAGTCAGCACATATGTAAGGTATCTTATACTGGTACAAGCTGGTAGTAATAACATAGAACTAGGCTTACACAGTAGAAAAAACTCCAAACATTGAAACAGTGAAGTGACCGTAGAATACAGTGCAAAACATTTTGGTGTCTGAAGCAGTCATTCAACTAGCATATAATATGTTCAGATACCAGCCATTCACTTACAGACCAGACATTTCAAGGTAATTTACAAAGTATCTAAGTGAAATGATTGGTACTGTCACCTGAGACAAATTGCCAAGAGAATTCCATGCATCCCACTTGGCTTTCTTGACGAAGTCCAGCATACCTGGTTTTGGAGAACTGCAGGGACCTTCAGTAGCCTGAAAGAGAGTGAAACAAAACTTATTTAAACCTTTGATTGGAGTTCAGATGCCTTCGTAGAAAAGATGACGACTGTTAGGAATATTTATCTGATCAGGATGCAGAATTCAACTGGGAGACAGAAGGAATACCTAGTGGTTGGGAAATATTCAGACAGATCACATACCAGGAAGTTTTCAGAGTCTGCTATTTCCTAATACCTGGTGCTGGGCTTTTAGACACTAGTTTCCAAAACGCCCATGCATGTTCAGCTCTCCTATCTCAAAAACTGTGGAAGTTTTATACTTGAAAAGAAAGTCAAAAACTTGTAAGCTGTGTGAACAAAGAAACCATTGCATAGGATCTATTAAACTGGATCTTACTTCAAAGTCAGCCTGACTATGAGCAAGGGCGTTGGACCAGTTGAACTGAAAGAGTCGGAGCTATCCTGAAGTATTCCTATGATCAGTTTTCCTTAGGAAAAGTACACTATCGGAGAGAAATATTTTAAGTGGGAGGCAGGAAAGAAAGAATACATTTATGAGCTCATTATTATTAATTAGTAAAACTACCTAGAACAGTCAGCTAAGTTTTTCTTTAAAGGAGCAACTGATTGCCTTCTTCAATATAACAAGCCACAGCCTGTACTGACCCCTGCAGCCAATCTTGATCCACAAATACTTCCCCAAATACCAGTACAAACCCCACTAAGGACTTGCAGCTATTTCTGTGAAAATAGCTTCCTTCCATGGTGTAATAAAGAATAGCTTTCACTCAAAGTGTGGAGGAACAGTTCCTTGAATTTAAAAAAGAAAAAAAAAAAAAGGACTAAAGGACTACAACGACCATGCCAAAAAAACCAATTCAACCTTTAAACATCAACACCATTATATTACAGGCCCAGCTGACTGACTGTAGGTACAACAGGTTTAAGAGGAAGCATGTGGCATACCCTTTTTTCCTAGGCATAAGCCATTTTCCAGAGCTGCATCAATATATGCTATGTTATATGGAAGGCATCACACAATTGATGTAAATTGGCTCTATTTCTTTGACTAAAGGTTTATATTCAAAGCATGATTTATAAGATGAAACAGGTTTGGTTTCCCTCAAAATTCAGGCAGGGTTTGAGGGGCTGGCATTTCAAGAACAGAATTCGAGCATTTGAAACAAAAAGCTTGTTAAGACGCAATACATTTGAACAACCCCTGTTTTAAGTAAATATTTTACAGGTCCATCCCCTCGGATTGTAAATGCCCCTTATGAAACAAAATAAGTCAAGCCTACCTGTTTAAACAAAGCGTAAAGCTTCAACTTAGTCTCATTCCCAGGATCCTTTTTCAAAAGCTTCAGTTGTTCTTGAGCCTTTTCAAAGTCTTTCTGGCTGACTTGCATGGTGGCTGCAGTCATGTGCAGCTGAACTGCTGGAATGCACACTGCTTGCGCTCGCCTGTTAGTAAGTGGAAAAAAACCACTGACATTGGTTGGGTTTTGTGCAAGACTAGGGCAGAAACAAAGATGCTGCTTTTTAAAGACATTTAAAGTAAATGTAAAACATTTAATCAGTGCAGGTACAAATATTTAAACAACAACAACAAGCAAGATACTAAAAATTACAAGACAGTTGATTTAGAAGTTTAGCTGCAACATAATTAATCTTTGGAGAATATGACATTATCTCTCTCTAGTATCTAAAGTGCTAGATTTAATCCTGCCAGATGATAAAGAAACTATGCAGTAATATACCAGATGATCATATGCATACCACTAAATGGCAGTAATGGTAAACTAATGTTTTGCTGTTTCTGGAATAAATCACAGCCCTACAGGTTCTGTCCAAGACAAGCAAATAAGAAACATGGAACATTTTTATTAAGAGTTTAAATCTCTGCATGCAACATTAACAGCTTTATATGTCTATGAATTAAAATGAGTATTCAGCCTGTCTGGTTTTTGTGATCTTTTCAAGTTTGTGTCCTTCTATCTAGAATCACTTCTACCCGAAAGCCTGAAGTTCTCCAACCAGGGCAGCATAAGTGAAGGCTAATTTCAAAATATACTTGGTAAAAGGGCTAGCTGTAAAACAGCCTGTAGACACTTGAAAAAAGAGGTGGTCAAAATATTCTGGGAGAATAACTCTCCACCAGAAAAAAAGGTAATTCCATCACAAAAAACCACCCAAACCCAAAACCCAAACCTCACTCCAAAGAACCAGACCTAACCCAAACCTATAATGCTTTGTAAAACCAGGTTTACTTCAACAGAGTTTGGAATCAGAAGCCAAGAAGTCTAATAATTTTGGCTTGCTTCAATAGGGCAAAAGCATGTTGTCTCAGTTTTGTTTGGTTCAATTGCCATATACGTAATTATTTTTAATATTTTTTAAGTGTTAGGAGTTTATTTATCAACGTTCCTTCTCTATTTTAGTAAAAAAAGAAAAAAACCCCCTCAACTTTCCTCATTCTAACTTAAGACACAGCTGTCATGCTAGAACACCATATATGATAGATTTCATAACCAGTCACATTTGAAAAATTATCTCAAATGCAGACTGACAGAACGTTTAATCATTAATCTGTTAACATTTCAGTTACAGAACCATCATTTAAAAATCATACTTAACATGAAAATTGTGCCTTTTTATATGCACCTAATGAGAATTTTAGAGAAATTCTACTGCCTACTTCAAAAACATCTTTATTGCTCCTATTTTTTAAATTAAATTTATTTTCTGTTGCAAGCCTAAAAGTTGCATGCAGGAAGTGCAAAGAATGCCAACTGTGTCCAATGCATTTTACCACTCTTTCATTTCATGCAGATAGGTTTTAGTTGTCTTGGGTTTATGTTCTATTACAGCCCTTATGTATTAATAAAAAGTTCCTGGTATTTTGAGGCTACCAAGTTCGAATGACAGAAATAGAAAGAATATTTTCTATTCTATAAAGAAATTCTTTCAATAAGAAAGAATTCCAGAATCTGCTTCAAAATCTTATGCTAGTAAAAAGAAGTTTATCTGAACAATACAAAATGGAACAGGCTACCAAAAAAGGCTGCGGGAACAGAGAACACTTTCTTAAATTTATCAGCTGTAGGCCTTTATTAGCATAGCAGTGCACCCAGACAGACGTGGGTTAACCACCCACCAGTTTAACTAACATTCAAACTCATGTGTTCAGAAGACTCTGTCAGAGTTTAACAAGTTTATCCCTTAACCAGCTGAGAGGCTATTTAGCCAACTTGCGGACTTCACCTCCAGCACCAATAAAAGCTCTTTGACAGGAAAAAAGTGTACTAAACAGATACAGATACAGGCTTTTTAATACCAAGTTTCTTTGATTAGTCTGTCCTGGAGTCACAGAATATGATGCTTACTTTCAGATCCTATCCCCAAACATGTTTTTAAAGTCACATTTACAAGAAGAAGAAAATGAGAGTGCAAGACGACGACTAGTGGTTTCTCATGGTTTGGTTTTTTTTTTCTTTCCAATTTTGCTAGCCATCTTAGAACTACCTGAATGCTGCTGTTCCCAAGATGGTCCATGTATGTGGTACAAATTTTTTTTGTCAGTCTAGGCAGTGACTATACTGAAGTGGATTCAATGTTTAAAAAGGGTTTACAACAGGTTTGACAATCTAGACTTCACTCCAGCTTGGCTATGGTCAGTATCACTGTGGTGGGTTGACCCTGGCTGGACACCAGGTGCCCACCAAAGCCACTCTATCATTCCCCTCCTCAGCTGGACAGGGGAGAGTATGTAATGAAAGGCTCGTGGGTTGAGATAAGGACAGGGAGAGATCATTCAGCAATTACACCACGGGCAAAACAGACTCGACTTGGAGAAATTAATTAAATTTATTACTAATCAAATCAGAGTAGGTTAATGAGAAATAAAACTAAATCTTAAAAACACCTTCCCTCTCCCCCTCCCTTCTTCCTGGGCTTAACTTCACTCCCTAATTCTCTACCTCCTCCCCTGCAGCGGCACAGTTCATCACATGCTGTCTCTGCTGCTCCTCCTCCTCAGGGGGAGGACTCCTCACACTTTGCCCTGCTCCAGCGTGGGGTCCCTCCCACAGCAGACAGTCCTCCATGAACTTCTCAGTGAGTCCTTCCCACCGGCTGCAGTTCTTCATGAACTGCTCCAGCGTAGGTCCATCCTTCCCATGGGGTGCAGTCCCTCAGGCACAGACTGCTCCAGCGTAGGTCCCCTGCGGGGTCACCAGCCTGGCCAGCAAACCTGCTCCAGCCTGGGCTCCTCTCTCCACAGGGACACAGGTCCTGCCAGGAGCCTGCTCCAGCGCAGGCTTCCCACGGGGTCACAGCCTCCTTCGGGCACTCCCCTGCTCTGGTGTGGGGTCCTCCCCAGGTATCTGCTTCCCGGTGGGTTTCCATGGGCTGCAGGGGGACAGCCTGCCCCACCGTGGGCTGCACCCGGGGCTGCGGGGGAATCTCTGCTCCGGCGCCTGGAGCGCCTCCTGCCCCTCCTTTTGCACTGACCTGGGTGTCTGCAGAGCTGCTTCTCTCACATATTCTCACTCCTCTCTCCCAGCTGCTGTTGAGCAGAAGTTTTTTCCCCCCTTCTTAACTATGTTATCCCAGAGGCGCTACCACCATCACTGATGGGCTTGGTTTTGGCCAGTGGCAGGTCCATCTTGGAGCCATCTGGCACTGGCTCTATTGGACACAGGGGAAGCTTCTGGCAGGGTCTCACACAAGCCACTTTGTAGACCCTTCACTACCAAAACCATGTAAAAATCACAAACCCAACATTTAAGAATCTCTTTTATATTCAATTTGATAGTGACCATGAATTAACAAGAGTTGAGGATGGGCAGCTGGGGAGAGGGGAACAGCATAGCAGCCAGTGTGAAGGTATGTATGCACATATATTTAGAATTAAGGGGGTTTGGCCTTTAGCAGGTCATAAGTTCTCTTCCTTATTAAGGATGCAAAGTGGACAAGCTAAAGAGGGTGAGAAAACAATTAGGTGAACAAAAATATCTGGCTGGGGAAAAGTGGAATAATCTTTCAGTAAATCCAGACTCAGAGCTACTTTGCTTTGCTGTTTGGTTATATCCAGTTTTACTTCTGAGCTACAAAAGTGTTTGCGTAAAATATGTTATCTATCTGCTTCAAATACTCTATCATTTATTCTTCTTTTTCTCCTTACCTACTGCTTTGTAATAGGAGATCATGCAACTTAGATGTTTATTAGAGTCTAAAGTTTATAAGAAAAGGCTTCTTTTCTTTAGTTCTTCCTTGCTGCTTGCAGCTCAGTTCTCTGCAGGATATCTATGATTCACTCCTTTCTCTCTGCCTTCTGATCTCAGAGGACATTTACTATACATTAGTGATGATCACCAGTTCCCAACATGCTAAGGCTAAGCTGACAGCTACTATTTCTCTATTAAAATAACAAATGATGAAAACGCAAAGGACAAGTTAAGTTATTTCACAATTTCTTCATCTTGGGCAGGACCTCATTTTTCAGAGAGAGACCTGAAATGCAGGAGCAGAGCTCCTTGACCTCAGGTAGGTCACATGAAGAGTGAGGAGGAGATGACTCGTCACCTGTCAGCACACACAGCAGCACTGCCATTTCTGGGACCACCCAGCACTGTGCCACAATCCCAAAAAACAAGGAGCAGGAAAGGCTGCTGTAGCCCACTATCGGGAGGACTTACTCCCTCCATCTGCTGCTCCCTTGCTGTGACACTGAATCCTTCTTACTCCCTCACTGAGCAAATCCATGCCTCACTTTAGCAGCCTCACAGGAACCGCACAAGATTTTGCAGAAACAACAAAAGACAGGCAGAGAGCCTGGAACCTGACCTACAAACTACTGGTGTCAAACCCACACTTGTTTCAATCCAAGCAGAAAAAGAAGCCAAGGAAAGGCAATCAAAACCCTCTCTGTATTCCCCCTTCTCATCTACTCACTGCAAAGCTAAATAATTTCCTTTGCAAACTTACTCTCTTTATTGCCCTGCACCTTGAAGGCAATTAGCTGCCACCGCCCCACTGCTACAAATTACCTTTGTTGTGCTGGCACCCATGGAAGAGCAGTGAGGGCCCGGCAACCTCCCCCAGCTGTGTAAGAAAACCAGCTCCCACCAGAGAAAGAGAAGCAAGGAGTCACAACTTGGCAGGGCAGCCACAAAGCCCAGGACAAATGCCTGCGCAGTCCTGCAAGATCATTCACTTGGTACTTCGCAAGCTGTATACTCTGAAAAAAGAAATAAATCCTGAGCATCACTGCCTGAACCTGAAACATCCAGGCTGACAATCATTTCACATTTATTCCCTTGCCTTGGACGTCTCTTTGTTCCCATTCAGTCATTCTGGATATCTTGCAAGCCCATCCTATTCATTCTACCTGTTCACATAAATGTCTCTTTTCCTGATAAACATTCAAACATAAGGCTCTTAATTAAGAATTTTAAAGTAAATTACACTGAAAGTAGTTTCTCACCCTCATTACACTAGTTCTGTCACTTTCATAAGGACTTTTACCAAGTTAAAAATGCCAACTTTTTGTAAAATGCTGGCTGCTCACTTTCTAGCTTTCAAAGCAATTTAGCAGTTTCCCCATCAAGACTAAATAGAAGCCAAAAGATCTCTTTGCATAGGAAACATCAGGCATGCTCAGCAAAAGAAAGGGATGGGTATACCTGAACTCCATCTTCCATTTACTTAATAAAGGTTTTCTTTGAAACATTAGTAGATCCTGGGGAAATAAAGCACAGACAAAAGCAGTTAGAAATCCTGTTAGGATTAAAAGCAGCAGGTCATGCTAGAAACACATGGGTTTAAAACTCCTGACAGAACTGGAAAATGCTCATTTCACATTACTGTAACTAGCTTTAGAGAGACAGGGAAGAAAAAAGAATAGCAAGTGTTAACAGCCAGAAATAAGCAGTATATTAAACTGTCACTCGGATGAATCCTGGAACATATATTTAATAGAAGATGTGGATATCTTTTGTACATTACATGTAATACTTCAGATAATGTGTGCAACATCTCTTCTTTGCCATGATCACTATCTCAGGGTGCTGGGATCTTTCGCGCTGCTCTTTCCACGCATTCCTCACACAGAACAGTGAGCAGCATGGTAACTGCCCCTTGCCATTTCACACAGACCTGGTATTACAGCATCATAAAGTGGCAGTATTTCTGCCCATGTTCTTCCATCTTAAGAGAAAATTAAACAAGATACTGTTTTGCCACTGTAGAAAGAGTTGTATGGGTTGGGTATTTTTAGTTACGATACAAAGCAATCACTTCCCACAAACCTCAAGGTGCCAAGTGTTTGGTTGTAACTAAAACAAGCTTCTGATTTTGTGCCTCTCCAGAATCCCTGCGAAGAGGGGACAGCACATGTTGCCCAGCCCCCAGCCCATCACTATTTCTGAGGTGCCAGCCAGAGCCTCTACTGTTCTACAAGGTTCAGGAGCACAAAACTTAACCCAAGTGCTTCACTGGGTCTGCTCCAGTACCAGCAACCACTGCTCTGAGAGGCTGCTCTGAAGTCAAGCAGGGGAACAACCAAATGAGGCCTCCTCGCTCCCTGCCCTCCTTCTGTTGGGAGACACAGCCCCACAGCAGAGGAGCCACGAGCCCTCCCTGGCAGAGTGACTGGGGTAGTCCTTGCCTGCTGGCGCCTGGCCACGGAGTATTCCTGCTCCAAGCGGAGTCTCAGGCTTCAGTACCCCTCTTTAAGTAGCACTTCTCCCATTTTGATCCTCCCTCCCAATTATCCTGATTTTTCTCCATGGAGGAGACAGAAAGGGATCTGGAGAAGGAATAGCAAACTTTGATCATTAGTTCAGCTACATCAAGGGATGCAGGAGCAGAGCTGGTGGGAAAGGTTGCCACCATTGGCAACTGCAGCAACTGTTAGGAAATGAGGCATGTGAGGGGAATAGAAACCAGTATTTAAACTGTAACTGTGAGAAAATAAGGTGACCATCTGGAAAAAGTAATTCAACCCGAGACATCGATTTCTCTTATTTTTTCCCCTAAGACTTCATATCAGAATTTCTAAAAAGAAGATTAAAAAAAGGAAAAAGAAAAGTTGATAGCCAAATAATGACAATGAGCAAAGCATTAGCAATACCACTATTTCATAGCTTTCTTGGTAACTAGGAAAATAACGTTATAGTTTTCCATATTCACTTGCAGTATTTTCTGCATGCAATAAATTTAAAGTCGTACTTCACTTCATTTTGCTGAGCGAGAGGAAGTTACTGTCTATGCTGTTAACATAAAACTAATTAGAAATTTTAATCTGCAGGTTGCCCTAAATCACAATTAATCACTCCATTGGCCATCATACTACTGAATCCAAACAGATAGTTATCTACACAATACCATAACATTAAGTATTCATAAATTTTCACATAGCCTGAGCACTTACACAGCAATATAAGAGCATTCCCCATATAGCTGAAGGTGGAGAGGGCCAATGTCAAATTTCTGCCATACTTCTCAGTCCTCCAGTTATTCTCTCCATACAAACTGAGCTGAGCTGGGAAAAGAAGACGCACGTGACAGTGCTAAAGCAAACTGAGCAGCCTGTGGCATGTTTGGAGCAATCATTCCTCCTTGGCTTTTGGGGAAAAAAGGAGCAGTATGTGGGGGGTGGATGGTTATTTAATACAGAAATTCTGGGTGGATGTTATTCTGGCTGTAGAAGCAAAGCAACCCTCTCTTTCTTTATGCCATCCTGTTACAGGCTTCTCCCAAAGAACTTCAGATCATTTGACTACACACACTATTTCTTGTCATATAGTCTTTTCAGGTTGGTTGTGTTGGGTTTTTTTCTCTCCCTGCAGAATTACTTTGTTTTTCACGAATGTCTATCAAATGAATATGATGTCTGTTACAGTATCTTGTCAGCCTTTTAGGTGGAAAGCAGTATCCCTGTAAGTTGTACAGACAGACTTTGTTACAAACAGGAGTTGTGTAGTAGGCAGTGTCAGTGTCATACTAAAGAAACCTCAGCTTGACAGTTCTTACGCTAATAAAGTCAAATTACTTCAGCTGTTAATTTCTAGTCCTGTCCTTTCAAGTTTCTTCTCTTATACTGGGAAATGTGGAGTAACCATATCTGACACATGAACATCTTCCTTTGCAACTTCTGTCATCTTGACAAAGCCTGCATCTGCTTCCACATCCATCCCATGTGAAAACTTCCACTTCCCCTCATTTGTATGCACCTCTTTCAAGATCCTCTGCCATTAGTTAAAACTAAAACAATTCAGATCGCGGGCAGATGAAATTGGGGTCTTCATTCAGAAGTCAGAGAAGCAGAGACTGCCTCTAGCAACTTTTGCCTGTTCAAATTTCAATAACCAGTACACTTCTAATATCTAGCAGCTACAAAAGAAGGAAACAATTAATTGAGTTGCTCCTCCGAATTAAAACCAAACCCCCACACTTTTCACTACTAGCTTGCAGTAACTTTCAAGTACTAGCTTGCAGTAACTACTGCATGCAAAGCAGTCTGTGCTTCCCCCAAACAGGTTCAGAGGCTCACTCTGTTAAGCCCTGCACTGCTATCGCCTGCTAACACGCACCACAGCAGTAGGGTAGTAGTAATCCAAGTTAGCAGGTCACAGCAGGTTAGCAGTAGGTTAACACCAGCTTAGCAGCCAGGGTCTTTTTATTCCTTCGTGCAGCGAGAACTAACACGCAGGTCTGTCTGATAAAGCAACGCTACTGTTCACCAAGCCTCTGCAGAGATCTGTCGGAACAAGTGCATCATCTCTTAGACCAAAAACCAGTAGCCTAAGAAAGTCTTATCATAACCAAGGTTATTCTCTAGAAATCAATACATTTGGTTCACTTGGGGAAATATCAGGTTTTATTAACCGTGGCGATTACATGGAGGAGTTGATGACTCAGTAGACAGAACTCCAGTTTTCCTAAAAAACGTAAGAAAATAACTCTCTCTCCCTCTTCTACCAACACAGCCCCTGGCAGTACCCCATTGTACTGTAGCTAGTGTGGGTTAACTAAAATATATTGCTATCAGGTAATAGGAATGCTTCTAGTGTTCTGATATTTCCAACGTACCTAGCTAGCAGAAAAGATCAGTGCAAATACTCTATAGCCAATTCACTTACTGCTGCTTTAATAAACAGAAAGAAACATAAGTCAAACTATTTCCTCCTTTACATTAGAACATTTCAATAGTTGCTCTAAACACAAGTTTGGTGTACAAATCCTTATCAGCTTTTACTATTTTACACTCCTACACTGTTTTGACATATAAAAACTAGAAGATAATGATGTGTCTGTTGGCAAATTGGAATGCTGAATCACTGTTGTTTAGTGTAAGTGGCTCAGCTGTGCCTGACAGGGTTTTTTTTCAGGATTAAAGAATAGCTAAAAATCAAAGATCTGGATTACCATTCACTGAGATCTGAAATGGTCTACTCTTTGTGCTCTATACAGGCACAGTTAATATTCTCTCATCACAGCTGCTGGGAGGGAAACTGGGATCACCTCCTCTGCAAGAGCTCTCTCTTTCCAGCAGACCTAACTGGACATGGTAAATGGCTACAGCATGAGAGAATTTCCTGTACATCCTCATAAGACATCTCTGCAAGTAGGAAGATTTACAGACAGATACCCTCTGAAACACATTCAAAAGTTATAAGCATGAAAGTTAGCAGAAAAATATTGAGCTGTGATACTCATACACATGACATTTGCTGAGAATTGCTCAAAGTTTATTGTAGTATTTGGAAAGTAACAAATTCAAATAGGTTCTTTACACATCCTTATCCAAGGTGACTTTAACAAAACAGTTATGAACAAATACTCAAAATAATTTTGCTGCTAATGGAGAAAGGAAAAAGCCATTTTTATTTGGCTTCCAGGGACAAATCTTGCGGACTGTATGGAGAGCAAGAAATCATACACTTTGATGTTAATGGCTTTTGGCCAAGGTAGGTTTCTGACAAGGATACAACCAGCTGCTGGAGCTCCCATCTGCATTAGAAAACCCGCCAACACTCCTGGTAGTTCAGCTGAACCAGTGAAAGAAGACAAGCAATTTGTCTGAAGCTTACTTTCTCCCCTGAATCCGTGACACCTAGATATAATGGGGATGGACACAAAGAATACTGAACAAGCTATATGACAATAACGAAGCAGTATTTGTCAATGGCTTACTCTGTCCAAATCCAGAATTCCTTCAGGTAATTTAGAATTAAACAAATTAGATCTAAACACAAAGTAGCACACTGCTCTTGGTTTTGGCACTACTTCCAGCACCTACAAGACAAACTTAAAGTGTTCTGTAAAGGCTTGGGCCAATTTACATGATAAAAATCTGATGGTGACTTGGGCTTAGAGCTAAAGTTCTCACATACATGCAAGACTTGCAACTGCATTTCTGACACAGCAGAATTTACATCTGCTCTATGAATAACAAATGTTACCAAAAAGTTTTATCAATTTCCAGCTGATAAATTTCTCTTTAGATATCCTCTGTAATATACCTTGTTTTTAGTTTTATCAGAGAGCAATTGAGCTTGTAGATGTGACACACTACTAAGTCTTGCATACAAAATAAAGCACTAAGAATGTTTGTCACTTTTAGAAATGAAAATTACACATGTTCCAAGGGACTTCATGTCATGTCTTACTAAAACGCCATAGAAAGTTTAAATCATAGCATTTAGAAGGGTGCACCTATAGCAGCAGCTCCCAAGACAGAGGTCAGAGGCTCACGTTGGATTGTGGCAGTTATTGGTGGGGATGCAACACGTACAGAGTCATACTGGCTTCTGCTGTTGTTGTAGGGATCATGAAGATCTGGGAAAGGTCTGGGAAAGTGGCCGACAACGCAAATAACCTGGAAGCTCTTCCCCAGAATAAAAACGTGTTTCATCTGGCAATTAAGAAAAACACCACAAAACCAACCAGAAGGAGTCTTTTGTTTCAGGAACAGGCTTGCTGTATGTACAGAAATACTGATGTATTTCAAGCAGTATGCATTTTACAAACATATTTATCGTGGTATAAAATGATAGCATATTTGAAATAAAAATTTTACTCTGCTTTCATGTTTGGCTTTTAAGGACCAAATTATTCAGGAATCATTGTGCACTCTACAAATTATATACCTCTTATTCCATATTTTCAGTATAAGTATTATCAGAGCACCTACAAGAACAGTAGCCACTTTTTTAAGGGTCAAAGAGTCAGGAAAGAATTCGTACAACACAATCTAATCCTCAAGACATCATTTTTATTCCCAATTAAGAATGGACTCCCCTCTACTCAGCACTGGTGAGGCCACACCTGGATTATTGCATCCAGTCCTGAGCTCCCCAGTACAAGATTGGTATGGACATACTGGAAAGAGTCCAGCAAAGGGCCACGAAGATGGTTAAAGGACTGGAGCATCTCACATAGGAAGAGAAGCCAAGAGAGCTGGGACTGTTCAGCCTATAGAAGAACAGGCTCAGGAGGATCTTATTAATGTATATAAATATCCAAAGGGAGGGTGTAGAAAGGACGGAGCCAGGCTCTTCTCAATGGTGTTTGGTGACAGGACCAGAGGCAATGGGCACAAACTGTCAGGGTGACCAAGCACTGGCACAGGCTGCCCAGGGAGGTGGTAGAGTCTTCATCCTTGGAGACATTCAAAAGCTGTCCAGACATGGTCCTGGGCAACCAGGTCTAGGTGGCCCTGCTTGAGCAGGGGGGTTGTACCAGATGACCTCCAGAGGTTCCTGGACCCCAACCAGTCTGTGAGTCTGTGAAAAACGAACATATTTAACCTGCTAGCTATATTGAAGCAGTACACAAGCGGCCCACTAACTTTGAACTGTTCATCTCTAGACTAGACTTTTAAACTATAGCTCTTCTTGCCTTCATGTGAAAGCCTTCAGAGTCTGTTTCAGAGGAGGAATCAGAATGAGCTGTTCTAGGACACTCAGAAAATAGGAAGATTATTTGCTATTGATCTGTGACTGTTTAAATTCTCAGCTGGCAGGCTCACTCTGTAAGTCAATCTACATTCAAGGACAAAAACAGTACTGAGATGACTGTACACATCCAGTCTTTGTATCCGGGAAGTCCAATCATAAAGATCAATCTGCAGGATCATGACAGGAAAAAAAAAAACCAAAAAAACCCTACCAACTGCCTAAATTAGTAAAGATCTTGCACAGAGCAAAGTACACTACGAACTCGTTGAAAACAAAACACTTGCTAAAAGCAAAGTTCCCCCCTCCGCCATTGCTCAGAAAATCACAAACCAGTCTGGGATGAAGGGCAGGTGTGCATGGCCCCTGCCACAAGGGAAGAGGTTCATCTGCAAGCTACCCTAGTTACAGTCAAAATATGTGAAATATCTAGAATTACATCAGGATCTACAAGGGAAAACTCTTGTGTGGCTTCCTTCTCCAACCTAACCTTATTTTTGGCAGAGCAGTAAGATTACTGGGGAGGGGAAACAAAAAAAAAAAAAAAAAAAAAAAAAAAAAAAAAAAAGAAAAAAGCGGGGGGGAGAGAAAGAAGAGAGAAAAACCCCCTTTCCCTCTGGGAGTCAGATGGCAATAGAAGATGACACTTTTGTGAGTGGGTTAAAAGGACTTTATGATATTCAGCTAGGAGGAAGTGTTTGGTTTTGGGGGTGGGGCTTTTCAATTTGTTTTTAAACATGGCTTTACACTACCATGGTCAAAAAGCTACTATGAACTATGTGGTCAGACAGCACTGAGGGCAAAGTTGTGTTTACTTGTTTCTAAAACAACACAGTGACAATTTCCATTTAATCTTCAATTAAAATAGACTTCATTCACCGACTGGATCACAGAACTTTCCACTTGGAGTACTCCACGTTATCAGAAAAAAGGTAGCTTTCATACACATAGCAAAACAACAGCGTAACAAAACATTACACAAGTTCTCTCTGGATTTCAGCACAAATAAAATCTGTCTACCTGCTGAATTTACTGCTGTCTAATGCTGTTATCCTTTCTGTCGGTATTTAGGCCAGCATGAAAAGTTAGTAGCTTATGAACAAAATAATGAAGTTATTAGCTCACCGATAATGCTTATGGTCTCCTTTCTGTGGCTGGCTAACCCACATTACTTAACACTGCTCCTATTGAAAGCACTAGCTGATAAAATACTATTTGACGATTGTAAGAGTGAGGTTTTTTTTCTTTAGTATCATTGCTTTCAGTGATAAAAGACTACTGCCAGGGTAATTAAAAAACCAGGATGTTGGCAAATTATCAAGCTACTACGTGTTAATCACTGCCAGACCTCTCCGAAGCCAAGCAAATAGCACCACCATTCAGCAACTTAAAGCCTAAGTTTTGATGGAAGAAAGAAGCCTTAACCAGAACCCATTCCAAAAGAGCTTTTGCTTCCTCTTTTCTGGTGGCGCATCTAGTACTGAATTAATTGGTAACGGTTTCTGTTTCTCTGTAAAATAAAGGATGGTTTAACAAGACCTTTAAAATCTTAGCTCACAGTTTTTGCTGGAGTTTACTGATTAGAGTCTAAATTTTATTATAATGAACTTCAAGGGAACATGAAAAATGTTTGCTGCAATCAGTGGGCTCCATGACACTAGAAAGGCTCAATTATTTACTACATCAGAATGATGAAGAAACAGCCAATCTGAACTGAGTATCAATATATAATAGTTTTAGGCAAATTATTTCACAGATCATCATTTAAAATAGAACAGTCAGGAAAGAGGAAAAAATGACAAATATTCTTATGCTGAATACAACAATAAAGTGGAAAAAAGAAGAGACTGACATAACTGGTTCAATCTTCTGTATGTGTTCACTCTAACAAAGATAACCACTAGTGAAACCTCTGGGGTCTCCTTTGGCAGCACTATAAATGGAGGTTACTTGTAAACAAGGTTCATTATAGTGAACTAAGTCTGTGTATCAAACCCAGGTAGTATGTCATGTTTTGCACTATGAATTCTAAAACATTCAAGTGCTTTTCATTTCTTCACATGTGTATGTTCCAAAAATTTTGCTAGAAATAAATAGACCAATTTCCATCCTAATGAAGACTGCTATGCAAGAATCAAGTATGGCTTGCTTGCTCTCTCCACTAGATCACAGTTGCAGACAGAACGTGATTTGCACAGGGGGAGAAGTACAAGGGAAGAGAGAAATAAGTAGCTTCTTAGAATGATACTATTCAAAGACAGCATCTTCCATCCCAGCAAAAGCTCAAAATTAATTCCTAGCACCATATTAAATTAAAAAATAACCGCAAACATTTGAAACTCTCAACTAACTGCTGATGGGGGGAGAAATCTTAGCAAGCAAGGGCAGAAAGAAACTGTGGTTCCTCACATCAAGTGGGAGCTACCTGACAGCCCACTTTGGAGAGGATGGCTATTCAAGCCTAGGAAAATCCAATGACAAAAAGTGTAGTTAACCACCACCTTATTTGCATGCACATTATCAGATTCTTTTGAACTTGGCAGCAAAGCTGCTACAGAACCACCTAGTGATCACTGACTTCAGCAGACAAAGCTGACAAGGTCACGCTGACTTCAATGAACAGCTGCTTCAAAGCAAATTAACTACAACAGAAAGCTGTGTTCCAAGCCAATCCATCTTCAAGACTTCCAGACACCTTGGCTTGATATTAGCTGTGAACTGTCAAATACGGCTCAATTACATACAGCTAATGAGCCTGCTGCTCCGGATTTCATTTTGTTGATTTTAACTGCTGCATGTATTTCTGTTCAAAACAGTTTAAGAGGGTGCTTAAATAAGGACGTAAGCTTATTAAGATGCTTTTCTGGACAACTGTTCAATTATTTCGCCACTGCCTTTTGTCTTTTAAGTCATATTGGTAAACCAGCATGTGCAAAGAAGATGTAGTAACTGATGCAATTAACTTTAGTATGTGCAGAAAAAGCCTCCCATTAAGAGATTTAATTGGTAATTTTTTATTGACTAGTTAGACTCAGTATTCAAAAGACAGTGGAAGAGTTTACTCTAATGGCTATGTTTCAGAATCCCAACCCTTCAAGAAAAAGAAATTCATCAGTGGTATGAAGATCCTTTCTGAAAGACACCTTACAGTCACAATGTTAGGGGAAGCTGATTTTATTGGTGTTTTGCAAAAAGTTACTGCAAAAGTCAAATTGGGCAAGGTTTCAAGAAAGGAAAGAAGGTGGTGGTTTTTGTTTTTGTTTTTGTTTTTTTTTAAATATAAAAGATAAAATTATTACTACTTAAAAGGTCAGGGAAATATGATGAGTGCTCTAAACTTTTTATTGACCTGCACCAAGACAGAAAAGACTAAGGTTGGGAGGGTTTAAAATCGAGGCAGTTACATGCTCTGGTTGCTTGTGGTCAGGCAAGGATCTGTGGTCCACAGTTAGTCAAAGGTTGGGCAAGACAACTTGGCTTACAAGCACCAACAAGAACTAGAGGCCTGACCTACTGAAGTGAAGTTTGAAAAGCTAAGCACTGTTATCTCGAGCAGGAGGAGCAGAGCAGAGCACCCAAGACCTATGGAATCCAGCATAGGCCCAGGAGAGCTGATAAACAGAAATCTGTCACAGAAAAAAAAATGTTGGCTGACTGATAGGGAATAGCAAACAGCTGGGCAAGGCAAGCTAGTACAGCCTCAGACACAGCACCGAGAGGCATGACTTAAGAGGCTCAGAAACCAAAAACACAAGAGCCCATGTAAGACAGCAACAGGGAGGAAAAAGCATACTCCGCAGGGCCTCCCTGGTGTAGGATCAGGGTGTGCATTTTGTGCTGTGGATAAAACCCAACCCTGTACATGGACACATTTCCTATGCAATGTGCCAGGATGCATTCCCATCCAACTGCTAGCAGGTGGGGAAGTTGGTGGGTGGATGTTCAGGAGGCTGCAGGACACATGCTGTCTATGCCGCACTCCGAGGGAAGGAAGGAAACCACATCCAGCTCAGGCAAGACCTAACATGTGGGGAAAAGTTTCAGGCATAAAAGCAACTTCTACTTGTCAGCACCAGAGGTTTTGATATGGACCCACAGAAGACTCAGGAGTGTTAGCAAACAGGGTTTTTAAGAATGTAGTCTGATACATTACTTGAGATCGACACTACAAAAATCCAGTCCTCCTCCCTGTAAAAGGGGATTGGATTGGGGGTGATAGCAGACAGTAGGAAAGACAAGGAAAGCAGCTGCTGCAATACAAGAAATAAGGCCTGGCAGCGGGAAAGTGGGTGAGAAGTGAAGAGGCAATAGTATCCTTTTTGCTCAGCAGACATGAGAATACCAGAACAAAGCTACTAAAATTTGTATGTCAGTATCCAACTGCAGCTATCTAAATAGAATTGACAGAAAGGACTAGACATTTCCTGCTACAGAGATACAAGGCAGACTCCCTCAGAGGCCGATTAGCTCCTCGTGGCCAAACCTGGAAAAAAGAAACAGAAGAAGGGATACCACCAAACTTACTGGTCATTTCCAGGATGACAGTAGCCTCAAAGAGGTTTTCCACAAGGCAAGGCTTACATGCACTCTGGGTGTGCTGACATCTGCAATTACCTCCAAATGCAGGAAATTTTATTGACTATCTGTAGCAGTGGAAGACTGTGTTTCCATCCTCCTCACATTTTAAAAACAAGCAAACAAAACCCCATGATGCAGTTGATAGACCATTAATAGCAATAAAGAAGTATTTTCAGGGAATGATATGGAATACTTAGCCTCTTTCTCACTGAGAGGCGCCCCAGAGCACAGCCATTCGATGAAGCCAGAAATAATCTCTCAGCTACAAGAGATCAGTTCTTCCTCCATCCTCAACGCAGGGGTTTCCTCATAACATGCACAGTTCCAGGGCAGACAAACCCCCTGGGCCTTTTCCCAGGCCTTTACATCTGACTGGCTTAGTGGGAGGGAAGGCAGAAAAGAGCTGTAAGGTCTGCAGTCAGAGACAGGAAAAGGAGGAGATGCAAGGGTTATAACGTCCTCTTTTGCCATAAATGTATCAAAGGGCCCTTGATGTAACGACAGAAGAATGCAACTGCGCTACCAAGTAAAGGATAAGCAATTCAGGGAGCAGGTTCAGTTGACTCCCAGACAGAAATAGAAAAGGGCTGCAGAGACTGAATAAGGACTGTTGAATATTATGCTGGGACTTAACAACACATGAGCTCCTGCCATGCAGGTGGGCTGTAAACATGCGGATGTCTTGTCATGAGACGATGCAGGGAAGCCAAGGAGAGGTTTGGTACACTGCTCAAGGGTCAGGATGGAAGTGAACTCGAACCCTTAAGACTGCTGCCTCCCAAGCTGAAGAGCAGATACTGTAGTAAAGTGAAATTTACTGCAAGCAGGAAGTATTCCAGGCACAGGCAAAGACCAACAAGGCCACATAAGCAAGAACAATCCAACCGCTTAAGAGAAAATTGACCATTTTTCAATCTACTTTATTTAAAGACCAGCATTTGATAGCACTCCTCTGAAAATGGCTCCTCAGGGCTGCTGAGAAATAAGAGAGTAGCTCATGGAAAGACTGATCTTTGGTAAGATCTGACCTCCTTTAAAGTTGCTGAGAAAACCATACCAACTAGGAAGTCAGGGTGTGACTATGTTACTGTCTTAGTCTGGACCAGGAGGGTGCTCTTGGACCAAGTCTCCGAGTCAATGCCAACTCCACTCCCCTGGTTTGTGCTGCAGAGCTGTCTTGGCACATATGAGTTAGATCCCTTCTCGATGACATAAAACTGGGAGATGTCCTCCATCTGCTGATAAGCATTCAGCACTGGGATCATACTACAACCAGCCTGAAGGAAAACCCCAAAACAAGGGCAGCACGGATACAGGTTTACCAGCAGCAAACATTCTGCTGCCAGTCGTCTGATACAGCCTGCCTCATAGCAGCCGAGTAGTGGGGCCTCTGATCTCAAACAGCTGAATGCAAAGACTGTCAAATGGCTACAGCCCCAGTAAGGCTCTTCTGAACGCACATTTGTGTCAGCGTTCCCCTTCCTCAGGCAAATTCAAACTTGGAAAAATTACATATTGAGACAGGGCAGAACAAGAAGCGGGCACGTGGGAGAAGAGCCCGTGGAACACACAACTCCTTGTCTGAAAGGATTAGGAATGTCCTGCTTAGGGGAAGAAGAACCCAAACAAACAAAACAACAAAGAGGAATTCTTGCATTTCATCCTTACATTTGTATGTCTTCCTACCCCAACAATGCACCTCTTTTTTTTTTTTTTTTTTGAGTTTAGACTGCAAAGCTTCCTAAAGTCATTGCCGTTTCAAATACAACCGACTCTACTAGACTAATGATGTCCAGCAGGCCAATCTTTTATGTGTTTTCCAATTTAGAATTGCTTTCCTAAGAGGAATTCTTGCATTTCGTCCTTACATTTGTATGTCTTCCTACCCCAACAATGCACCTCTTTTTTTTTTTTTTTTTTGAGTTTAGACTGCAAAGCTTCCTAAAGTCATTGCCGTTTCAAATACAACCGACTCTACTAGACTAATGATGTCCAGCAGGCCAATCTTTTATGTGTTTTCCAATTTAGAATTGCTTTCCCTCCCTCTCATTGTAACAACTTAGCTGTATTAAATTAATATTATTTATCTGTAGAAAGCTTGCCTGAAGAGTCATTTTTTTTTAAATGAGGGCAGAAATCATGCTGATCACACAGTTCGCATTCTCTTTGTTTCTCCTTGTATCTTAAGATGTTCATGTACATACTCCAAATAATGTCTCACAAAGCTTTGGGAGAAAAATATTACAATTCAATGCATAAATGACTACAGATTTCTGGTCAAGTTGCACCCGTGGATACTTGAATAAAAGCATTTAAGCGTGCATTGTAACAGCTGAATTTGTGTGTTGTTAACAACCAGAATATCACAGGTCTTTAAACTACTGGCATGATGACGCTTGCTTCACTGTTCTACTTAGGAACTTGCTTACTGAGTATACTTACCACATCAAGTGCTTAATTTTCTTTAGCTGTGTATTTATTATGCTATTTTTGATAGGAAGAAGAAATTCTACGAATTGACATCTTCTGCAATTCTTATGCATAGGCAAGCAATTTTACAGCAGAATTTCCAATTTAACCATTCTCAATGAAAACAAAACTTCCATCCTGCAATTTTAAGCCTACTTGCAAGTCAAGCCATCCTTTCTGCTTCCCGCAAGCCCAACTAACGCTGAAGGTGCATAGCTGCCACAGCACACACTGCTGCACGTGACACTTTATTTGGAAACAGCTTAAGAGCCAAATGGAATAAAGGCACACCGTGGGAGATACGACATCGTTGTTTGGAAAGCCGGAGCAGTCTTAGCAAGAAGCCTTAATTAGTTGGATGCATAATTAAGCTTGTTTTTGTGGGACTGATGGTGGGGGGACAGGGACAGACAACCCAAGACAACATAGACTCACGCATTCTTCTTGGTATTTCAGGACTGTTTCAGATGCCTTACCCCCGCCTAACCAACAATTTCTTTGGTGGTTAAACATTTGCCTCGGGAGACAGAAATATGAGGGTGCAAGGGCCTTTTTCAGGAAGGCATCAAATGCAGGTTTCCCACTCTCCCTGGGTGTTCAATCACCCCAAAGGTGGGCGGTATGGCTGGAAGGGACCCTCTCCCAAGGGAAAAGCCATCTCCCTCCTCTTAGGAGGAAAGCAATGCTTGGTCCTGCACCCCATTTAACCACGTACGTACGGGCCGTACAGAGAGAGCTCACCCAGTTCACCAAGCGGCGCAGGCAGGAGGAGACCTGGCTTC
>NW_009259976.1:452185-476321 GCF_000687185.1 Egretta garzetta
AGACCCGACAGGCAGCCACAGCCGTCCGCGGAAAATTAAACAGACGTGAAACCAGAACCCCCTCATGGGCAAAAGTCCTGGGCGCGGCTCAGCTCCCCCAAAAGTGCCTTGTAACATACGTCCCATTATTGATCAGGGCCGTTACTTGTGTTATCTTTCTATTTTTGCATGCTACGTACCTCTTAAATACGTTTATGTCGTCATTTTTCCACACAAATCACTTGGCGGGCTGCTGAACAGCCTCGTGTCTGTGCCTCAGAAGGGTTGGCACTATGCAAAGGTGGAATAAATGGTAGTATCTGCCCCATCTAACTTAAAAGATATTGCTACTTATTGCTAAGCTTTTGCTCTTTCAGCTTCAGCTCCTGAGGATATATTTAACTTTTCCTTGCCGACGTTATCTGTGGTGTGAAAGCTGTTTCTGTGTTTGGTCAGGTGCTGGGAAGATCTTCGCAATTTGGATACTCTGCTCTGTCAGTCTCCTTTCAAAACACAAACCACAGAATCAACTTTTAGTTCTGGGTTTTTGTTTCCTCTCCCCAAATGTAAAGTATTTAAGACTTTGAGTTCTCCCTCAAGGATAAGTATTTCAAAGCCGATAATGAACTATGGGGTTCTCCTTTCTTAAATGTTTGATTACAGTTTTCCAAAAGTGTACATACCTTATAAGACTAGCAATTAGGATGGCACTTTTTTTTCCCTCATACTGCCAAGGTCATGATGTGTGACCCTGGTCAAATCACACATAGCTGACTTTTTCAAACATGGCCTTGGATTTCAAGTACAGGTGTTCTTTGAACTTGATACACCTTGAATTGTACTTACCATTACAGATCCAAAAGCCTAGCATTTCTCAATTTCAGACACAACCGTTACTGGTTTGCACCTCTAGCTGACCTACTTAAAATAGGTATTTATTTGTGTTTTAGGCTCTCAGTGGCAATTTCTTTCTCTGCTACAGAGGGCTGCGAGGTGAAATTAATTCACGTTTGTAGAAGACTTTGAAAGCACCTTCCTGAAGGTGTTGTAGTAAATGCTATTGTTGATCTATATCCTTACTTAACTCTAATCAAGCAAAACTCGGCTTTTAAGTATGTACCTTGTTAGACAGAGACAGAATTTTGAATGTGTAAAACCAAAATATGGGCTAAGTTTTCATCTGAGATAAGGAAGGAGGCTGGCTGTGAGTGCGAAGGAGAAATTAGCTCTAAAATTCTAGCATTTGTTTTGTAAAATAATTACAGTTTTTTACTGAAAGCTTATGCACACAACAGTTTTCGTCTCATAGTTTGAAACAGCCAGAAAAATCATTACAGAAATGTAAAATAATGAACATCAGTTGAAAGTTCACTGTAGTAGTATTGTTAGCACAAATGTAATGAATCTAGAGAGCACTCCCTAGAGAACTCATTTGGTAAGTTGCTTCAGATTTATTATTTGACAAACAAGTCCCTAATGACAATGACCTCTCTAGCATTTTGTTATTAATGGTAAGATGAAGGTTTTTTCCTGGCTGCATTTTTATCCTTGTGTAAAATTCTCATATTTCTTTGCTTTAGTTCAAAGTAGTACAGCTTCACATTTCGTGCTGCTGTCTAGAAGCTACATGAGGAGGAAAAAAAAGTACACTTCTCCTGAATACTCTTTGCCTTTAAATTATTACCCTCTTAAAAACAAAAGAGCCTTTTATATATTTGCTTAGTTGAAGATAAGTAACAGTAATGAAAGAGACCCATTAGACCCAGCTCACCCATTTCAATTCCAAGGCAAAATAGTCTCTTGCAGTATGTTTTCTATTGCCTCTGTGCAGGGGAATACAAAGCACAGCAGCTGTGCTTTGTTTGGGAGCCTCCTTCTTGCCCAACTGCAGAAAGATTTTGCTGTTAAATATCTGAGATTAAATATCTCAGTTTTTATTTTTCTTAATTTCTTTCTATTTATATCAATTTATATTGGTTTAAATAGGTCTGCCTTTTTAATAAAGTCACACTGGGACTTCTGAGAATGAATGAACATTTTTCAGTTTCACCTGAAGACAGCAAGAAGGCATCTCTGGGTTCAGTCAAAGATGGATTGTATGCTATAGGAATTAAATACAGACACCAGCAATATTCAATGCTCACCAGAGAGGAGCATAGAGAAATAGTAACTGCAGTGACTTCTTTTTCTCATCACCTCTCTAAGATATATATTGCAGTCCATGTATCGTGTCTACAAGAGTGCCATTTGCTGTATGTGTCTGTCTCTAGAAACCTATACCTCCAGATATAGATTTTTTTTTTTCTTGTCTTCCCTTCAACTGCTTAGCATTCATCTGACTGTTCAGGTGAGCTAAAATATTAAAAAAGCATTTTGTGAATAGTGTGTCACATAAATGTCTTTCTATTTTATTGGTGATGTTACCTTTTCCTTACACATGTGATATTACTTATTTTCTTAGCGTTCTTTTAACCGTTTCTTCTTTGCAATTTATTCTTACTTATGAAAGTGGGATCTTGGGGGAGCAAAGTCACATACCTCGCAGGATGGGGTTTAAAGTGTGGCTTGATGTTACACACTTTTGTTCTGGCCCTTTGTATATGTGCATAAGTGTGTTTTGCCATATATGTCCTGTCATAATAACTATAAGCTATGTGTATGCTAGAGAAACTATTGTGCCCTTACTATGAAACACAAAAGCACGCAGTAAGTTTTCAGACCACTCAATCCTGATGTTTTGGTTGCAGAATGAGTGGTTTTGCTGTTGTAATCTATATCTATGTGCTGTGTTTCAGTATGACATGCTGATACAAGCCTGAACAAAAACCGTTTTGCACAACTTCACAGTGGAAGGGAGGAATCATGGGAGCTGATTCTGATACATCAAGGTGGTCACTGTATCATCTGTGTCTCTAGCTTCTTCAAGCTTGCAAAATATTCTACAGCCTGACCAGCACAATCATCCTTTTTTGCTGTAATGATAATTCTTGTACCTTTGCAGTAATTTCTGCAGTCTTTATGTCGAGTGTTTGCCAGTTTTTCCCAGAGATTTTCTGAAATATGCTTTCTGTAATGTCACTGAACTGAACTCAGTATTGAGGAGTTGAGTGTCTGTCATCCTTTACCATGACAAGGCAGCTGTTCTCTCTTTGATAGAAATTGTTTATCCAGGAAGCAGATGTGTTGGGTACTTTATTATTCAGAATTTGATTTCCATGGCAAATGGTTTTGCATTATCACTACAGGCAACTTTAATACATATTTAACAGAAAGTTATCTTGATGATTTGTTCACCTTCCCCTTGAAAATCGGTCCAATATATCCTGCAGGACTTACTTGTGTGATGATATTATCATGTTTTTTGCATTGATGATGGCAGGCTGTTTAAGACACGTGGGAGAGGGTTTTTCACAGGTTTGCTGCTACAGTGTAGAAAACTACAGTGTAAGCAAAGGGCATTAATCACCAATGTCTTTGTAAGCCTGGTTTTGGAAACCCCTGTTTATGTGGGCTACGTTCTCATCTCAGCATAAAAAGGTATGCTCAGTTCCCAACACCCAAGAAGAAATTAGACTTGAACCCATTTACTTAAGCAGAGATTTTCATCGACCAGGAAATATAAACATGAGTTCTAATCAGCAGCTAACTAATTATACAGTGCTCTACTCCACTTTTCTTGGCTAGATTGCTGGTTCATTTTCAGGCAATCAGTAATTCTGGAGGAATCGCCTTTTTGCAGCATTGTCCTTAGTTCAGATCTGAAATACCAAGTTCTTAGTCCACAATTCTCATGAACTGCTTCCACTGACCAACTGGTGCATGCCTTGAGCTGTCTGTGTCTTCTCACACTCTGCAATAATGTTCCATTGAAAAATTCCAAATCATTGCAGTTCTTCTACTGTGAATACAAATTAATTTACCCCACCTAGCTGCGGATTATCCTCCTCTAATAAAAACATAATCTCTTCTATCTTGAATTACGAATCTTTCCCAAACTCTCAGCACTCAGCTGGACAGTACACATCATTTTTATTAAGATCATAGGAGCTGGACTACAAGTTTAAGCCTACGTCACTGAAATATTTTCACAAATGAGCATCTGAAGGGCTAAGCCTTATGTCTGGAAAGTGTTGTAATTATTTAGGCACTTTGCCACCATTGAAGGACTTGCCTCAAGTGTGCCATAAAGTTAGCTGTCACACTGTATTTTTATTGCTTAGTCCTCCTCTCAATGTTCTGTACTGTCTCTCAATATTTTCTCTTAGTATTTCACTGTACAGTCTTCCTGACCTCTTTACAATACGGCTACAGGAGGTGTCTGTGTCATGCAGGGTCTAGTACAACTTTCCCTAGGTAGAACATGGGCAGATTCCTATTTACATTGGTCATTCACCATTTGCTTCCAATATTCAGAAACAGGAGGTGGCTATGTGTAATCATAATAACTTTTATGCTTCTTATCACCAGCACTAAGCTGCTCTTACTGTTGCATGCTTAAATAAACTATTTGGTAATCTTATTTTGAGGCTTCTCTCTGTAACTAGCATGTTGGTGTTCAGAAATTGCTATGCTTTTCTCAGTAGGTTACTCAGTGTATTGACTGAACATTTAAACCACACAGGAATATTATTCTTAAGATGTTTAATCAAAATAGAAACACAAGTGCAATTACAATATTTTATTTTTTTTAGGAAATAACATACAGAACAACCTCAAAGAGATTTTGTAGAGGTTCACCTGGTAACCGGCAAATCTATATATTAAGCTTTTGAAAGATCTATGTGTTTTACAATATGTTGTAGATTTGCAACCCCTATTAGCAATCTATGGAATGTGTACATTCTCATCCCGCTGTTCTGAAGTACTACAATTATTTGTGAAAGGTTACATATCATATCCTATTTGCCAGGACTGGCAAGATATCCACTTAAAAATAATCTGCGAAATGCAGGAAATGAGAAAGTGCTGTCTGAATGCATCTAAAGTGGTATGTTGGGTTGCATTGGTTTTTCACACTAAGAGCACCTGGAAAAGAAACATTATTGGCAGGAGTTCAATCAGGAGGTGTGGTTACAGGAGTCTTATTTTACATATGAATCAACTAACAACAGAATTGTTGTTAATTAAAGGAATTGAAATCTTCCTAAGCTGGAGTCCTTTTTAGTTTCCTGAACCATTAAATGATGCAGGTGTTGGCTGTGGGGTCGTCAGACTCTTTTGCCAAAGAACAGGCACTCCTACTTTTTGTGCTTTCATTTTTTAGAAAAAAAAGCGTTTTGGGCCATCATTTCACAGTTTAAACTTTAAGCCAGCATAAGCAAACACTGCTACTGAAAGGAGCAGTCTTTCTGTTTTCCTCAGGCCCTCCCACGCCTTCTTTTCTGCTGACACAGCTGTTCTCATGGCCAAGCATTGAACTGATTCAGGGAATTGGTCTGAGTTACAATTAACCAGGCAAAACCAAGTAAGTAAATGAATAAAGGTTAATTGTGACCCAGATCAACCCCCTGATCCTTTTCATCACACAGCTGAATGCACGCTCGTGTCGGTGCCAGGGAGGGAGATGTAAGGGAGCCTGACAGGCAGCAGGATTGCTTCTTTCAGGAGCAGTGCTTTGTTACGTCAGCTTATGACATGAAAGCATTAACGCATCGCCTCTGAGGGATTTGTTTCGCTTTCTGTCATAGCCTCTGAGGGATTTGGTACGCTTTCTGTCTTGGGCTGTTTATGTTGCTGAAATGTTTTACGCTCATATCGCAGAAAGTACCTCTGTAAGTAGGTATAAATGAGGCTGTTAGCTTGCTCCTCTAGGAAGGGAGTTATAAAGCGATAATTATGTGCATCTATTAGCGTGTTAAAACCAAAGTTGACAGAAGGGCAGGCAAAGATATTAAGTCCCTACACATTTTTTTGGCTGACAGGGGAAAGTGAAACTATTAACGGTCCCAGCAGGTGAAAGACAGCATCCTGAGCTTCACCTTCTATCAAAAAATTGTCATAGTAAACATTTTTCTCATATGCAGGATTCTCTGAGAGAATCTGGCCTTGATCTACTGCAAGTGGCAGCAATCTCTACCTCTGCTTGTTTGTGTTCACCCTTGCGTAGCCCGTTGTGCTGTGCCGACACCAGTATTTGTGTGGGCATTATAGCGAACCAGATCAGAGAACTGATACGGTTAAAAAATAACCCCCCGAAAAAAATCCATCAGCTGGACCAGTTTCCCATTTTTATTTACTCTCTCCACAAAAAAGAGTGGAGCCAACATACCTCAGAGCATAGTCATTATTCAAGATGGCATGATTGCTGAAACATTTATATTTGGACTACATCCCTATGTCTAGTAAGACTTAGTTCCTTTACTAGGTTAGTATATCTCACTTTCTGTACGGTGACTACAGTCTAACTGGGGTAAATCTCTGCCTGGCTTTATTAACATGAACATTAGTGAAAAGGGTATCAACTACCTAAAAACTGCCACCAAGCTATTGAATTCAGGGCAGCATAAACTTTGAGCAGCTAAACCATTTAAGTCTCGGGTTTACCAGTGTTGGACTGCACCTCCTACAACGCCAGCAATCCCAGTTTGGCCTAGTGAGCATCCAGACTGCAGGATGTGTGTGCTGCCTTTTGGCTGCTCAGTGCATAATTTGCTTTGCAGGCTGCCTGTTGTGCACGACTGGCTCACTTATCAAGGGCAGAGGTTCTTTTTAGGATGGTCTCAATTAGACCGCTAAGTAATTCAACATGCTTTTTGTCTGCATGTTCCCAAAATACTTCAGCACATACTTAATATATCCTTTTGCTAAGGGAGGATTTCTGATCTGATTTTCTTAATCTAGGGCAATTTTGTTCCAGCAAAGGCAAAATTCACCTCAAAACTTCCCTTGTGGATCTCTTCAAGATAGTAATGCCCTTCTCATTTGAGGGAGGGCATACCCCTTTCCATCTCTCTGTATTAGCTTTTAGGAGGCCATAGCTAATCACATTGTCTCTTAACAAAGTTTAACTGTTGGCTTTCTTTCAAGCTGTAGTCTCGCAAAATGTGTCTGTGTTGCTTTGACCTTTAGTGTATGTGATTTTTTTTCTCCCCCCAAATGCAATGGCCAACTACTCATCTGGATCTGTTACAATGCTTTCCTGCAGTTTCTCACCTTTCTTGACATAGAGCTGGGATAATACATTCAGACAGTTAATCCATGGTGAAAAACCAAAAGTTTTAAATAAACTCTAAAATAATGTCACTTCAGTAAACAGGTTTCATACTGGACTCTGATGATTATTCGTTGATAGCTACGTTGCACCTCCACAACCCTTAAATCCCTCTCTGATTTGGTCTAGACTAGGCTGTCACCAGGATATTCACCTTCCTTGATAGCATCTCTCCTGCTTTCTTGTAGAAATGTTTTGGGTTAAACTAGGTAGACAAATTAATCACAAACAATGTCTGTGAAAAACAATAATTATTAGTGTGAGTTATTTTGGATTTTTTTCAGAAAGAACATTTTTCAGAATGTTTTGGGCTCATCTGCTGCAGTGCAGCTTACTGGAATCCAGCCAATTTGGTATTTATTACTTAGCAATAATCTTGAATGGTAGTGAATTTCTGGTTAAGGATTTTATTTTTTTTTTTCAATGAGGACTGGCATTCCAGCTGGCATTTTCAGATGACAGAGCTCATACTTTTTTTACTTCTTAGGATGTAGGTGTTTTTTAAGTACTCCTTGATTTATTCAGGTGCATGCTTAAAACATCCCTTACGGTCAATACATATTCATGGTTTAGTTTGTGTTTAGCACAGAATAGCTTTGAATTTTTCAAGGGGACTATGTGGAGCATTCACCTCTTCTGGAGAATTGTTAAATCCAAGTTTTCTTCCTTCGTTGTTTAACACTTGCCTTGTGGTACCACAAGTCATAGGCCTGCTCCCCCTGGTGATAGGTTTTGCACAGACACAAGACAAGAAGGCATTCCTTGTCAAAAGGATTAAGGTTTACAGTGTCTCATAAGACTGTAATCAAAAGATAACATACAGGTGTGACTGAGTGAGACAAGGCGTAGCAGTGGCAACACTGGCCGAAGGAGCAGGCAATGGTGTCAGCATGCCAGGTACTTCATATTTGTCAGATAGAAGACAGAGTATTAAAATGCTTATATTTTATATTTTTTGTAGCCTCAATTTATTTTACATTGAGAACTGGATCCATTCTGAGGTGTACTGGTGGTGATACCAGGAAAGGTTAATAAAACAATGGTTCTGAGGAAGCGGCGGTAGGTATGCTTGAAATGGCACAGAATTTTAACCAGATGGAAAAATAAAAAACACAACAAAATAAATTCGAGGCCCTCATCTTCTAAAATGTCCTCAGTAGAAAAGCATCTATAACCACAGTCACAGCAGCATATGAGTCTATGTACCAGCATGCAAAAATGGCATATAACTTGCTTTCATTTTAAGAGATCTATACCTCAAAAGGACTGACGCGCCTCCTACTGTTGCCCAACTTTTAATTTCCCAAGCACTTGTACAAGAGAAAAGGACCTCAGAAGGATGGCAGTAAAATTTAACTGGTGTTTAGGGAGCTCACCGGCATGAATTGCTAAGTTTAGGGGAATGCTTTCAGTCTTATTCTTCTTTAGAGCTGACACAGGGTGGCAGATAGGATCACTCTCCAATGAGGGATGGTGTCCCTAGGATTCCCCCAAGGGTACATACCCATCTTCATTTCTTGAGACAACTTTAAAAAGCTTGTTCTTATTTTAACACAGGAATGAAGGAAATGGCCGGGAAAGGGACAGAGCAGGAAAAGCAGGCGTTGCCCATCTTTTACACATTACCTACAGGTGAAAGCACCCAGCCAGGCCTTGAAAGACTTAGGTTCAAGTCTATAGCTCTTACAAAAGAGCCTTAAATTTATTTTAGTATTGCTTTACTAGCATTCTGCAGTTTCCACAGCACTTAAGTCATGTACAGGCTATTTTCTTACACTGATTTTAATGACAATAGAATTAGCATAAAGCAAGTGGAAAAGAAAATCGGGCAACTCTGTATCTTAAGAGAGCTGCAAATGTTTTGAGCTGTCCTCTCAGCCTTGACTTCCTTAAGCTCCCTGCCTGCAGTGAGTGGCTGGTTTCTGCAGGATGCCTGTGGCTACTGCCCTGGCTCCTGCTGGCTGATTACTGCTGCACCTGTGACAAATTAAATTAGCCACAGCTGGGCTGGCTGGAGGCCATGGCAACAAGTTGTCAGGCAGTAATAAATAGCTGGTTCAGATTTGGCCTGTATTGCAAGCTCAAGAGAAGACAACTGTTACTTGTTTTCCTTCCAGGTAAGGATTTCTGTATTCATTAAAAAATTAAAATTGTTGCTAGGTCTTGGTTCAGCCTTTTTCAGTGGAAGATACTAGTCTTTCTTTTTGATAGTAATTGTCCTGTGTAGCTCATAATTTCCAGCTGATTAATTTTCCTAAGTCATCAATTCTGTAAGGTATGGAACTGTAACGTGCTTTCTATTTTTGCTGATCTCAGTGGGACTGTTCAGCTGAATAAAATAAAATACATCTGTGTTGGCAGCATAGCAGTCAGTATAGGTTTACTTAAGTGCTGTTTTGCAGTCATGTTCTCTCATTCTTATTGTTATGTTAATATCAATATTTTCTATGTATTTATCCAAAAGTGTAAGAATCACCTTCTAGTATAGGGATAATTGATCTTCCTATTAATGTAGTCATGTATGAAAAAATTTATACAACTAAGAGCTAGAAGACGGGTGGGCAGGACATTTAGCTAGGACCAAGTGTAATTTGGAGACTGGCTCCTACTAATTCACTTCCTCCCACAGCCCAGGGCTTAGGTGACCTAGCAGACTCCAGGCCACCACAAGCCTGTTGACAAGGGTATGATGTAGCTCCATGTCAGCAGATGTGCTTGAGCTGCTTGCAGACTTCATGTGTCAGAGGCTGGTCACCCCTCTTTAAATGTGAGCTAGTGATTATTTTTGGTGTCGATGATGTTCTTGGAAGCTATGCTAATGCATAACATTTTTCCTTTGTAATTTGTCTTTGCGTTGTCTTTTTGCTTTAAGGCAAGCTTAATTTTGAAATGTGATTTTTTTTTTTTTTTTTTTTAGTCGGTATCTAATAAAAGACTTCTTAATTATGTGAGATTGATAGAAATTATAGAAAAGAATTAGAATTTGTAAGGACATAGATAAATATGATACATTCTTTTGGCGTGTTTTTTCTAAAGAGTCATATAACTGTTATGTTTGGAAGGGACCTCTGGAGATCATCTAGCCAAGTGCCCTGCTCAAAGTAGGGTAAATTTAGAGTAGGTTGTTTGAGACCACATCCAGTTGGGTTTTTAATATCTCCCAGGGATGGAGTCTCCATAACCTCTCTGGTCAACCTGTGCCAGTGTTTGACCACTGTCACAATAAAAATGTTTTTTCTTATGTTTAAGTGGAATTTCCTGTATTTCAATTTTTGTCCATTGCCACTTGTCCTGTCACTGGGCAGCAGTGGGAAGGGTCTGGATCCATTGTCTTTACATCCTCTGGTAGGTATTTACACACCTTGATAAGATCCCCTTGATGCTTCTCTTCTCCATAATCTCTCAGCCTGTCCTTGTACATCCGATGTCCTGATCCCTTAATCATCTTGGGTGGTGGACCCTCTCCAGCATGTCCATGTCTCTCTTCTGCTGGGGAGTCCAGAATTGGGCACAAAACTCCAAATGTGTCTCATGTGCTGAGTAGAGGGGAAGAATCCTCTCCCTCAACCTACTGGCCACACCTTTTCTAATGCAGCCCAGGATGCTGTTGGCCATGTTTGCCACAAGGGCACATCCTTGACTCACGGACAACTTGTTGTCCACCAGGACTCCCAAGCCCTTTCCTGCAAAGCTGCTTTCCAGCCACTTAACCTCCAGCCTGTTTTGGTGCATGGTCCCAGCTGCAAAACCTTGTTGAACTTCATAAGATTCCTGTCTGCGCATTGTCCCAGCCTGTCCAGGTCCTTCTGATGGGCAACAGCACAACCCTCTGGTGCATCAGCCATTCCTCACTGTTTTGTATAACCTGCAAACTTGCTGAGGGTGCACTCAGTCCTGTCATCCAGGTTAAAAGGTACAGGTCTCAGCACTGATCTTAGGGATGCACCACTAGTGACTGGCCTCCAGGTAGGCTTCGTGCAGCTGATCCCAACAGTTTGAGCCCAGCAGTTCAGGCAGTTTTCGGTCTACTTCACTGTCCCCTTATATAGGCTATACTTTACCAGTTTGTGTACAAGGATGTTAGAGGAGACAGTGTCAAAAGTCTTACTATAGTCAAATAAGGTGCACTGCTCTTTCCTCATCCACTGACCTGATGACTCCTGATGGGAGTTATTCACAGTAGGAACAATGCATGCCACTGGCAAAGATGTGCAGAAGGACATCGTGATATTGAGGGACTGGATGATAAAAAGGCAGGTTAATTCAGTCCAGATAAATGTTAAATGATATACATGTGAAGAAGAAAATAGTTATTTTGAGTAGAGATGCTAAAGTGTTTATTTCTACTCAGAGTCAAAATTTCAGTTATAACAGATTGTTCCATGGTAACATCAGTTTTGTGCTGAATAGCAATTAAAACAGCTTACTCTGCGTCTTTGTTCTACATCTGTATGAATTGGTTTGAAATGTCTCTGTATCATATGCATCTTATGAGGTTAAGTTGAAGTATACCTACTACCTAGATGCTTTGATACTAGGGGTACCTTACTCTGAACTGATGAGGTATTTTGTATAACTAATCTGACTGCTTTCTTTCATTTGTTTTAAAACAATTTTTTTTTAATTGGGTTGGTAAGTAGCTTGATTAAAGGAATCTATTAATCATTAGAATAATAGCAGTACTTTCCTAGGGGAAACCCCCACTTACCCTTTTAAAGATTCCTGTTAACTTGAGAGTCAATTCAAGTGAAAACTTATCATACTTAGACAGAATTTTCAAATCTCAATACTTAAAATCTAGTCTCCCTTTGCTTTCTCTTAAGTAGTTTCTATCTTTTCTTCCTCTAGGTTTTTCATCCCTTTATCTTGTTTCCTTTTCCCAAACTACCCTCTCAGTCTTTATTCTCTTGCACTCCCCTCCCGCCCCCGACCTCAGACTTGTCCCTGTTTCACTAGTTGTTTTAAATCAATTCAGTCAATAATGACCTAAGATGGGGTAGTTCATATGGTGAAGATGCTTTTCTTGGAGGGGAGTGTTTATGAAAGTACCTTTTCCCAATTATGTTTTAGAATATTTTGGGGTTGGTGCAAATCCCTGGCTGCTAAAATAATGGAGAAAACCTTTAAATCATGAAGTAGTTGTAATGGAAACTGGGGCATTTACCTGCGTTTATCAATTGGTAGTGATCTGACCCTCCGTTTCTGCCTTCCTTTCCATTGCATGGAAGCACCACTAATGAAATCAGGGGGACCTCATGACTATCAGTGAAGTGAGAACTTGGGTTCCAGCTTGATTACAGAATGAACCAGGGCAATCCTGGAGCACTGTGCCTCTCATTGAGAGAACCTGAGCGTCACCAGTAAATGGCCTTGAGTTGTAGGTGAAATGCAAGACTGCTTCTGCTCAAAAAGGAAGCCCAAGCTGCATGAAATGGATTTGGCATAGCTGGGAGTAGAAGAAGTTAGCATCTCTCAGTCTCTGGTTCATGGACTTCTTCATGGCTTGCTGGGTAACAGAAGATAGCCAGTAAATGACTAGGAGAGCAGCTTTAAAAGTGGCAAAATGTTATATTAAACTACTTCTTGAGATCCTGTCAAGTCCTAATATCACCCATTTTGTTCCAATAAGTAAGACTATTCCTCAAACAACAAGGTAAATTTTGCTCAAGAGCAAGATGCCTTCTTCCTGCACATATGCACTCAGTCTGTGCATCCCACCCCTGCTATAAAAACTGTGAGCTATAAGCATTGCCTCACTCTTAAAGGGGCACGCTGTGCCTGACAAAGACCTTAGTGTTGTTTTAATAAGTCATTAGAATTTCACTCTGTCATGTTGGAAATGCTCGGTTGAGGAAAGGATAATGGCATTTTTCCTCCAGTATACAGTGGATACCCTTTCATTGTCCAGCTCTAAAACATGCTTCCAGTCATGTGCAGAGAATGTTTTCCAGCTATTTGTCTTAGCATTGAATTGTTATGTATTTGGAAGGTGCAGAGCCGTAGTATGCCTCTCAGAAGATTTCAACAGATTTATCTTTGGAGACCCTAAATATATCTGTTGTGGATTTTGGATTTGTTCTGGCAATGCACAAAGAAAATGGCGTGTTAGAAATGTATAGTTCCAATTCATATGAGGGCCTAGAGACCCTCAGCATAAGTGATGAAAGCTATTAGTAAAACATCTCAGTGCTCCAAATTATCCTGTTTATTATATCACTGAAAGCAAAATTGTAAATTTCCTGCAATTAAAATGAAACTTCATTATTGACTGAATGTCCTGGGATGATGCATTTGAACAACATGTCAAGTTTGGAAATTGGGATTTCTTTTGCAAAGTAAAATGCAGTCCTGAAGAGGCGTACAATGGCATTAGGCCAAGCTTGTTTCTAATTCCTAGCAAATAGCTGTCCCAGTCATACCCATCACTAGCACCGGTTGTCATGCTGGTAGACAGCAGCATGCAATAGAGAAGCAAAAGGATGAACAGACCTGAAGAATGAACTGATTTCCACTGCTCATACACTGGGAGAAAGAGAATGAAAAGGAAAGGTTGGGAGAGAAGAAAAAGCAGCAAATGACTGAAGTATCAGATTCAGGAGAGAGAAAGCTAGATGCTGAAAGACAGAAAATAGGTAGAAAAGAAGAAAGATGTAGTGGTATTATTTCATTTATATACTTACTTCCTGTTAACTGGTGAAAAAATTATGGTAATTTTCTCATCCTTTTCTGCTTCACAAAGAAATGCATCATTAAGCTGAGTTAGGACAGAAGTTAAAACATTTCAAAGTATGGTTGGCTTGTGAAATATTTATTATGACTGTTGCTTTGAATAGGATGTTCAGAGTAGGCTATTGGTGGCTTACATCTCTATAACT
The DNA here is from genome assembly GCF_000687185.1 of Egretta garzetta. Taxonomy (NCBI): domain Eukaryota; kingdom Metazoa; phylum Chordata; class Aves; order Pelecaniformes; family Ardeidae; genus Egretta; species Egretta garzetta. The sequence goes on from NW_009259976.1 coordinate 466,250, forward strand.
AAATAGTAAAGCAGGAGATAACATAAAATTCCATAGGCTTCAGACAAAATTCTTGACTAATTCCTCCTCTGGGATTTAAAAATAATGTGTACGTTAAAATTTTGGAAGCCATTAGAATGTATAATGCTAATCCCTTTCCCCTGCTTCTCTGGAGACAACTCAGCCAGTTTAGTATAGGCTTCAGCTTGTGGTAGACCCATCTACTTAAAAAAAAAAAAACCCTCCCGTACAGAAGGGACCTTTGCACGCGCAGACACACATGAACGTGCATGAATCCCAGTGCTAGCCATAGATTCCACTCATCCTGCATTTGGGAGAAGAAGTGGAAGCTACAAATAATAGCTAACTCTTTTTATTAGTAACCTCAAAAGTGATTTATAAAATAATAGCCATTGCACTGGATAATTTAGGAGGCAGATGCCTAATGTAGCCTTTGATTTTTCAGCCATGCTAAGTATTCTGATTATCAATGTTGCTGTAAGCAGTTGGCCGAAATACTTGTTTCCAGTGTCTGAGTCTGGAGCAAATGTTTGCTACTTTTGTGTTCAAAGATAGATGCACTGCACAGCTCCTCCTGGTGGTAATGCATTGCAAAATGAGGACGCGGAAGATGTTAAGACGGTATCCTTTATGCTGGAGCACACAGATAATCAAACACAATATTAAAAAAGCCACTAATCAAATGACTCATAATCTGTCAAATCCTTAAAGTAACTGAGTGTAGAGAAATAAGAGCGTTGTATGTGCTTGCTTTCAGATTGCAAGCTGCAAAGAATAGAAAAGGCAGGGCTGAATCTAACACCAGTAAGTAAGTGAAGTCAGATCAGAAACATTAGCCATTGGTAACATCTGAAGCATAAACTCTAATGATGCTTTCTGAAAATATATCTCTACGTCCAGGGTTTAGCAGCCTTTGGTAACATGGGACATAGCAGTATCGATGTGTATTTTTAATGACATTACCCTCCCCCCTATTAGCAAACACAAGTTGTAATGCTTAAGCCATGCTTCTTTAGTAATTAAAGATTCTTAATGCTATCTAGGAAATATAATACATACACATCGTTTTATACATAAACACAGCATCTTTCTTCTTGGAGAAAGGCCACTAGCTGTGATGTAAGTTAATTATAAGGAATTAAATGTAAGCTTGATCAACCTACTAATTCTCCTCCCACCAATCCACCTCAAAATGATCTTTAGCACCCCTTAGCTCACTGGTCTTTTGAACAGGGTAAGTTGATAGCTAATACAGTTCTATGTGCTAGGTCATTTGCTGCAAGCCAGCCAGTTAGTTATCTGGCACTGACACCGTGGGCCAATACTGCAGAAATCTCCCAAATCCAGTTTTACTTCTGCATGGAGCACAAGCTGGTATAGGTAGCTTTTGCACAGCAGGAGCTGCCTGGAGCGAAATAGCAGCTTTCTGGAGCAGAAGAATTGCTAATGCCTTTCACTAACATCAGTTGCTGCACTTTTAGGGACATACAGTTGACATGTGAATTCCTGCAAATTCTGAAACAGACCTGGGAAAACTCCAGACTTGCTGAAGCTCTGGAGAAGTCTGCTGATGCTGTGTAGGATTTCATTGTTGAACTTCCCTGGTTGGAGTACAGTGACATTCGTGTCTTCAGAAATTACTGATTTGTTTGTACCTATTGAGAGCAAAATAACAGGAGTGCACCTCTCCTCCACAGGTAATTTCAGGAGTTAGGCTTCCTCACAGTGATCCTTGGCTAGCTTAGAGTAGAGGACCTGATACTATTATAGATATCTTTGTCATGCTTATGCTTGTAATATCTTTTTAACTGTCTTTTTGGTCAAGCATTTGATAAAATGCAGTTTATTAATGAAGCTATGCAAAAAAGTATTCATTGTGATTTGCAGCTGTGTTCTTAAAGCGAACACTTTCATAGGTCTCTGTTGTACCTGTCAGCACATTTTATTGCTATGCCCCAGCATGTATGGATTGCCACATCAGTTCTAGGTTTCTGCACCATTTTGCTTTGCCAATGACTGGGCACTTTCCACAAACTCTGCAAATTACTATTAGCAGTGTTTATTCTTTGGCTCAGACTTATGCCAGCAATAATACCAACCTGGCCTGGGGCTGGTTTTAGCATGACTTGTGTTCTTTACTGCTCCTTTTCCTGAAGTTGCTTTGTTCTGTTTTTTTTAATTGTGATCTATAGAAATTGAGCCTACTATGGGGGGAGGAGGGCAGTTCTCTGAGCAAAAATAGGACAGTAGAGCAACACCAAACATGGCCCAAAGAAACATATCTGGTTTGACTATGACATTATTTCCAGAGAGCTCTGCACCCTTTTCTTTCAGGTGAGATGTAAAGTCCTAGTCAATATATTACTATGATCTCTCTCTCTCTCTCTCTCTCTCTCTCTTTTTTTTTTTTTCCTCCAAGGCAGATCTGGAAGCTGTCTTCTCTTTGCTCCTAAGAAACATATGGCAGGACTAGTTTCACAGGCTGACAGCCACCTGATCACTACTTGCTGGATCCATCCAGTTGTTCTTGAGTATTTTGAGCAAGGACACAACATCCTCTAGATCTCTGTGAATCCTAGGCCTCTGTCATCTGCAAGAGTTCATATTAATTGTTCAATTCTATTGTGTTTATCCAGAAGTCTGTATACAAGTGCTGTGGTGGTCAGCCAATTCTGTGATACCTCATCCTCTCATAAAACTAAATCCTTTTAAAACCCCTGAAGTCTGAGAAGCATTATTGACCACCTGGATTAAGGGAGTACTTTCAAACGGGATTTGAAATAGTGTCTGAACAAAAATCTTCGATTTCAATATGTATGTAGGCAACGGGATGGCTAGCTGACAAAGGTATTGTTTGTACATTGTAGACAAACAGATATCACAGATAGTTCAGCTTGTCTGGCCCTTTGTGCCTTGAATCTCTGTAGCATCCAGTTCCTTTTATTAGATGCCTCTGCTGGTATGGACATGATGGGCATTATATCAAGAAGAAACATCCAAAAAACCTATTACGTTTCCATTATTATGATCTCATGGGTAAGCAAAGAATGCTTCAGTAAATGTATGACTTGTGAAAATGAGTAAGTCTGAAAGATGGTATTAAATTTTTCTTGGTAGATGCCATCATAAGTACTGCTGATTGATTGAAGTGCTCATTTCAAGTAGACAGTAGTGTCAGTGAAGTAATTAATCCTTTGTGATTCCTTTGTGCCTTGAAGCATTTGTTTCCTGTCTGACAAAAGAAACATTCTGCCTCTGTATTGTTGTTTCACATGAAATTTGTTTGTGACTTCCTAGAAATTTATTCCTAGCTGGAATTATAGCTGCCTTACTCTTTTGACACAATAATATTTGAATACTTTTTCACTTAGAACAGGGGTGCAGCACTTTACTGAATCTGTTTTATTTAAGTCTAGTTCAGGTGTTCAGGCAACATGTGGATTTACAATGTGATAGAAGCTCTGGGGAGCTCATAGGAGAGTATCCCATGAATCAATGCTTTGGAATAACACTAGGTGGACACCTGGATCTTCTGAAACTGTGCGGATTTTGTTTTGTGTTCTCATTTAGAATGGCATGCACTAGATCCTCCCTCATTGCTACTTCCGTACCTTTGGCACTTATCCTTCAAACATGCATTCAGTATTATCGTAAACAGCATCAATTGCTTGCTAGTATTATGGAAATAATTGCAGGAACAACACTGAGTTTGCTGCACTCAATGTTGATTTCAGTGACCATCTCATAAAAGCTGCTCATATGGAAAAGCCACGCTGTATACCATAAGACTCTGATAACCCCTATAAACAGACTTGGCACAACTGGTGATTCACTGGATTTTTATCACTCTAGGGGACTTGATGTTGGCTGGAAAAAGGCACTACAGTCTTCTGTCTTGCATGATGTCCTGGTATGGCAAGTACTGATGGGGTGAGGTAGAAAACTGTCACTTCATTAGTCTCCTTCCCCTTGTGAGTCCTCAGCTGAGATATGTGGAGTACTGCAAGGTAGTAGAGATGTGAGGGACTCTCTTCTCCATGTAAAACAAATAAGAAAAGTCACCCTTGTAAGATGATGCACAAGGATCCTTTGCTGTTTGCAGGATCACTTAAAATGAGCTCAAATTGTCTAGCTGTTTCTTTTTCACATGCAGTAGAAGGAAGTCATGTCTTAAAGTGGTTATTATGAGCATCTCAGAAAAAACAGAAGGCTTGGGAACAAATTATTAAATGATAAAAGAAACAAACTCTGAGAGGCAGACCTTAACTGTTTTGCATGTGCGGGCTGCAAGAGCTTTACAGCTGCACTTCAGACATAACGCTAGTTCCTTAGTTAGAATCATAGAATGTTTAGGGGTTGGAAGGGACCACTAATGGTCATCTAGTCCAACCCCCCTGCAGTGAGCAGGGACACTGCTAACTAGATCAGGTTGCTCAGAGCCCCATCCAACCTGGCCTTGAATGTTCCCAGGGATGGGGCCTCCACTACCTCTCTGGGCAACCTGTTCCAGTGTTTTACCACCCTCATTGTAAAGAACTTCTTCCTTACCTCTAGCCTGAACCTACCCTGTTCTAGTCTAAAACCATTTCCCCTTGTCCTAACACAGCTGGCCCTACTAAAAAGATGTTCCCCATCTTTCCTATAGGCCCCCTTTAGGTACTGGAAGGCCGCAATCAGGTCTCCCCGTAGCCTTCTCTTCTCCAGACTGAACAATCCCAACTCTCTCAGCCTGTCCTCATAGGAGAGGTGCTCCAGCCCTCGGATCATTTTTGTGGCCCTCCTCTGGACCTGCTCCAACACTTCCATGTCCTTCTTGTGCTGAGGGCTCCAGAGCTGGACGCAGTACTCCAGGTGAGGTCTCACCAGAGCAGAGTAGAGAGGCAGAATCCCCTCCCTCGACCTGCTGGCCACACTTCTGATGCAGCCCAGAGTACAGTTGGCCTTCTGGGCTGCCAGCGCACATTGCTGGCTCATGTCCCGCTTTTCATCTATCAGTACCCCCAAGTCCCTCTTGGCAGGGCTGCTCTCGATCCTTTCTTCCCCCAGCCTGTACTGATACTGGGGGTTACCCCAACCCAGGTGCAGGACCTTGCACTTGGCCTTGTTGAACTTCATGAGGTTCACACAGGCCCACCTCTCTAGTTCTTCAGTCTTTGATAGAATTGCATGATATAAGGTGAATGTGATGAATTTGCTTCAGGAGTTTATTACAGACACATTTAATACAGCTTATAGGCCTAAATAGCTGAAATTTTAACAGATTCCTGTGGCATAAACCTAGGTTTCAGAGCATGAGAGATTCTCTCAGGAAAAATACACACAAAGTACAAAATGCTATGCAAGTCAGGCTTCAAGAAAGGTTGATTTTTAGTTTTGCAGTTGCTTAAAAGCATTGGGAATTTATTCACATAGCTGAAAGGAGAGACTAATTTATTCAAATCTTGCTCAGAATAGATAGTCACTACTGGAACAAAAAGGTGTTCCACCCAAAGTACCACCACAATGAAACGGTTCTGACATATAGACACAAATGAGAATATAGAATCATTCATCAGTATTCCTCAAATTACATGCTATTTTGATTATGCTTGAATAGACTACATAGCTGTAGACTCTGTTCTTAAACACTGCAGCTGTTAGGATGAGAGTGCCTGTCAGTAATGAACTGTCTGAAAAACACGGGTCAGGTGTCAGGTAGTTGGACCACCTCTCTGTTGACCTGAGTAGTGCCATCTCCAGAGGCAAGAAGTATATATATTTTTGTGGCCTCTCCCCAGGAGGTTGTGGCCTTTTAGGTAGCGCTTGCTAAGCTTTGGAAGGAGCTCAACTTAACAACTGATTGTAGAAGGAACAGTGTGTGTACCTGCGAAAAGGGGAAACAAAGCCTTTGGAAACAGACTTTCTACTTTCTTCACCATCCATGAAATGTGCACTTACACCTGTGGGGAGCATGTAATTTTTTTTTAAAGGTGAAGCTGTGTGTCATTGAAGGCATGACGAAACACTGGTATTCTGGTGTTCCAAAGCTTTAAAAAAAAAAAGTAACCTTTCTCTAGGCCTAAGTGCATACTGTAAAAACTTAAGTACAAATACGCCAGTTCTTTGCTGGCAGTTAATAAGATCTCTCTTCCGCTCTCATGAAGAACAATATCATGTTCTTTCCAATTCATCTTTCTGTTATTTTTGAACAAAACCACTCTCTGCAAGAAAGATCGTTTTGCTCTCTCTGGCAATAGCAGCCCGTAACTTGGTCATCTTTTTGTGCCTCGATCTCTTTTCAGAAATCTAATTATAACTGTAGATTACATACTGGGCAGTATTTATGTACCACATACTTGAAGGAGAGTATTTGGAACAATCTTCTGCTCGCTTCAGCTGAAACCACTATCTTTGGGAAGATGTGTATGGACCAGTTTCTGGAGTTTGGCTGAGCTGGGTAAAAAGAGTCTAAAATGTCACCTATATAGATATAAAAATAGAAAAAAATACATGAACATGTGTTGCTTAGTATTATGGTAAAGCTTAGGAACCTCATTCCTCATTGTGCTGGGTGCTGTCCAAAAAAACCCACCACAAAACAATGAACAAAGGCTTTTCTGCCACAAAGAGCTTACAATTTAAGAGACAACAGGGTGGAGAAAGACAGTGAAGCATAAAGAAATAAACAGCTGCCTCTGAATTCATAGGAGACTGGTACAGTTGTCATTGCTGGGTATTTAAAAGAAAGTGGATAAGAGCACAGCTTCAAATCCCCCAGTGCCCTATTCTATGAAGAATAAATGTATTTATGTGGCATGTCAGGATTGATAACCGTATCTTATAAAGCCGATATAAATTCCCTAAATAATGAAATACATACATACAGTACAGCCTTTGCCGTTTCTTACATTTTTTAGGAAGGAAAAGAAAATAAACACATTTTCTGCTGTGCAATGAACCTTCCTCTGCAAGTGTTTTGAGTTCTGGGACTCCAGCCTTACAGGGTTGGTTTCAACTATGTCTGTTGTAGGGCTGAATACCTCAGCCCTTCGAGTGCTGTGATCTGAGATGATGTGGTTTGTTGATGAGATCAATAGCAGCCTTGTCCCTAGTGACCATGAAACAACGATGTTCAAGATCCTGAGGGGGGTGAGGTAGGCAAAGAACAGGGAACAGACCATTGACTTCAGAAGAGCAGACTTTGGCTTATTCAGGGAGCAGCTGGTAGGTGGGATGCTGTAGAAGGCAGCACTGAAGGGCAAAGGAGCTCAAGTGAGCTGACTCATTTAGAAGATGCTGTCCTTGAGGAGGTTGTCCATGCTGGGACTTGGGGAAAATGAGTATACGTATCACAAGACTGGCTTGACCAAATAGGTAACATATGACTGAGCTCCAGTGCAAAATACTTTTATATAAGAGGCAGAAGCAGGAGCAGAGTACAGAGAAGGAATATAGAAGTTGCCTGGGATGGCATGGATAGTAGTAGGAAAGTAAAAGTCCAGCCAGAGCTGAAACTGGCAATAAACATCAAGGGCACACTTACTACTGCATTAGCAGTAAAAGAAGAAATGAGGAGAATGTAGGCCTGTGGCTAAATGGGCTGATAAAACTAGCGGCAGCAGATACAAATAAGACTGAGGTACTCAACATTTTCTTTGCCTCTATCTTTACCGGCATCTCCCAGGCCTTTGTGCCTGGAGACAGGTTCAAACAGGAGAGGAACTACTGGTAGTGGAGAAGGATCAAGTTAGGGTTCACCTGAGAAATCTCAACCTGTACAGATTCATGGGACCAGATGGGTCAACCTTGCTTATGTCTCTAGGAAATTATGGCCCAAGTCCTCTCCTCTTGGAAGCCAATTCTCAGCATGTGGAGGAGAAGAAGGTCACTGAGAACAGACAGTGTTGGTTTGCCAAGGGTAATATGCTTGACCAACCTGATTCATGTTATAATGAAATTGCTAGATCTATGGACATTGTTTACTTTGACTTTAGCAGGGTGACAAGGTCTCACACTGCATCCTTCTGCCCAGGTTGGGGTGTTACAATCTAGGTGGTAAAACCCTGCCAATTCTAATAGTTTCAGTTTATTCTTCAATTGACTTCTAGGTGTTTCCAGTACTGCAGCCTCTATAAATGGCCTTTATACTGTCCCATATTCCAGTTGTTCTTACCACTACAATTAACATCAGGATTTTTTTTTCTCTGTGAGTGTTCCTTTTCAGATGTAATGATATGAAATAACTTGCTCTGTCCTGTCTAACAAGTCATCCCCCCTCAACCCCTGCCCCACTTAGGGTAGATAGTTGCGGGGTTTGAGTTTTTTTGTTATTCTCTGATACTTCTGAGTGTTGATTCATGCAACACTTACCACATTGGTAGCATGCTCTTCTGTGAATTTGCCTTCTAGTTTCAACATCACTTTTGTTGTTCATTACCAATTGTAGTGCTGATTTGTTAATCCTGGATAAATAAATAATCTAAATTTCCCAGTCCTTAGAGTTATAAAGAATAGTTGCATTGCTTAAACAGCAATTAGATTCTTACCTTGTGAGGTTATACCTCCCTACACCAGTTTTTCCACTGATGCAGTACTACTGACTTAGATACCTTGATCTTGATGTATGCAAGTTTGTGTCATCTGTATAGGCAGAAACATCTATTAAAAGAAATCCGCAGTTTCTGAAAGTCCTCTCTGCAAAGAAGTATCAACCAAATGTCTTGGAGTACATAACAATCGTATCACAAACAGATGATTCCACGGCCAAGTCAACTTGGAGGGGAGCTTCATGAGCATGGGTGTTATATGGGCTGGCCACTGGGATTCTCACTGAATTTTAAGAGTACTGCATGTGAGTGCTTAGACTTAGATTCTTATTCATTGGCATGATTCATTGTGTATCCAAGATTTGGTGCAATGGTGATTTTTATGCCTTTTATCTACTTAATACATCATCTGAAAATTCATTTCACTTTGCAATTTTCCTTGATCTTAATTCACGTAGTATAAAGGAACAAAATATTCATGAATATCTTAATAAGGCTGGTTATAAATTAAGATTGACTTACTTAATTTTTGGTGTACCATAGACATTTATAATCATTTATGCATTATAGAACAGGATTGGGTTTTGAAGAAAACGGTTCTCTTGTGATGGTCCTTCACCATAAAGAAAACATAGTATTCATATAACTCACAAACACCTCTTTAAATGCCTTCAGCTTTAAAGGGTTTTCACATTTCATTTGCAATATGAACTGTAGCAGCATCCACGTTCACAAATGTCAGCATAAATTTGTCTCCTAAATTAATTTAATTATCTAAATATCAAAAGTAATTTCACACCTGCAACTCTTATCTAATTCACAAAAGGCAACATAACTATCCTGGCTGCAGTCTTCCAAACAAACTGAGGCTCTTGAGTTCAGCTAAAAGTATTAAATTTCCCAGAGTTTTTCTTAGTCTTCCTTTTCTTGTCCTAGCAGGTTTGGTGGCTATAAAATAATATTACTTTAACACCTGAAAAATGTGTTCAAAAATACCCATATCACAGCATCTGAAGGGAAGAATACTTTGCCATTTCAAAGTATGTGAGTACCCTATTTGAAAAAAATGGTTGGCAGACAGAACAAAAATTGTACTATTTTTTTTGCTGCATCCTGAAAGACCAAATGCAGAGATGTACCACATCACTGTCATAATGTATCATTTTAATTGTGGTGCTCAACAATGATGTGGTACTGTTATGACTGTGCTATAAAAGGCTTTTTTTGGTACCTACCTATTTTTAACTTTCCCTGACATTTGACAAAAATTCTATTTTTTATAAAAACCAACCTCTTTATTAAAGTGGTTTTGTCTTAAGATTTTTGGGGAGGGAGGGAGGAGGGGAGGTATAAGAACTGGATTTAATTAGATAAAAGGGTTGCTTAAATAAGAATGAAACTAACATCTTGCTTTATCTGCCTTTATTATCAACAAGCAAGCACTGAGCCTTAAATAAGGGAAAGGCACATACCTCTTCCTGGTCTTGTCCCAAGAACAAATAGGTATAAATTGGCCATCAGTAGAATAATCTTGTGGTTAGCAGGAA